>NW_026061086.1:10000-163078 GCF_929443795.1 Astur gentilis | reverse complement strand
ACCCCAGGGTGCCCCCCCAGCCCCAAATTCCCCCCTATACCCCCACAGAGACCCCAGGGTGCTCCCCTACCCCCTGGGTGCCCCCCCCCCAAATCCCCCCTTTGGGGGACTGGCGCCCCCACCCCTAAATTCCCCCTTTTACACCCCCCCAGAGACCCCAGGGTGCCCCCCCAGCCCCAAATTCCCCCTTACACCCCCACAGAGACCCCAGGGTGCCCCCCCCCAGCCCCAAATTCCCCCTTACACCCCCACAGAGACCCCAGGGTGCCCCCCCAGCCCCAAATTCCCCCTTACGCCCCCCCCCCCCCAATCCCCCCATTTGGGGGACTGGCGCCCCCCCCCCCCTAAATTCCCCCTTTTACACCCCCCCAGAGGACCCCAGGGTGCCCCCCCAGCCCCAAATTCCCCCCTACACCCCCATAGAGACCCCAGGGTGCCCCCCCCAGCCCCAAATTCCCCTCTACACCCCCACAGAGACCCCAGGGTGCCCGCCCCTCACCCCTGGGTGCCCCCCCCACCCCCAAATCCCCCCTTAGACCCCACAGCCAACCCCCCCCCCCCCCCCCAATTTCCCAAAGTACTCACCAGGTAGAAGGGGGAGCGCGGGGGGGGGCGGGGGCTGGCGACGGGGGGGGCGGCCGGGGGGGGGTGGGCGCCGGGGGGGGGCTGGGTCCCCCCGGACCCTCGGGCTCCTCTCGAGGGGGGGCGGCGGCGGGGGGAGCTGGGGGTGCCCCCGGGGGGGCGGCGGCGACGGCGGCGGGGGGGGACGGCAGGGGGCGTGGGTGCTGTGGGTGCTGCTGGGGGGGGGGTGTGTGGAAATTAATTAAAGAGGGGTGTCGGGGGGGGGGGGCACCCCGTAGCATGGGGGGGGGGGGGGGCACCCATGGGTGCTGAGGGGAGGGGATGCAGCCACTCACCCATCAGATCGGGTCCGGCGGCGGCGGCGGCGGGGGGGGGGCACGGCGGCGGGGGGCGCGGGCAGCACCCGTAGCAGGGGCCGTGCCGGGGGGGGCCGGGGGGGGTCGTGGTGCGGGTGGGGGTGCGGGGTGGGGGGGGGTGCGGGGGGTGCTGCCAGCCCGTCGCGGGGCGCCTGGCGCACCACGATCTTCACCACCCCCCCGCTGTTCACCAGCGGCGTCGGCACTGGGGGGGGGGGGGGGGGGGAGGCACTTCAGACGACCCCCCCCCCCCCCCAAAAAAAAAAACCAACCCCTCAACCCGCTCCCCCACCCTGCCCAGCACCCAGGGACACCCGGGGAAGGGTTGGGGGGCACCCAGGGGGGTCCTGGGGGGCATCCAAGGGCCCCCCCCAAAATAGTCTCAGGGCTGGGGTGCTTAAGAGCACCCAAAGGGGTCTGGGGGGGGGGGGGGGTCCCCAGGGCACCCCGGGGGGTCCTGAAGGGTCCCGGGGGGGGCTCTGGGGGGTCCTAAAGGGTCCCGGGGGGGGGCTCAGGGGCACCCACGGGGGTCCCAATGGTTTGGGGGGGTCACGCAGAGGGATGCGGGGGGCACCCAGAGATTGGGGGGGGGGGACTCAGAGACACCCAGGTGGGTCCTGGTGGTTTGGGGGGGGGGGGGGACGACACCCAGAGATAACCCCCCCCCCCCCCCCCCCCTTACCTTGAGCGGTGGCAATGGGGAGGCCAATGGTGGGGGGCTGGGGGGGGGGTCCCGGCAGGGGGACCCCCCGCGGGGGCCGGGGGGGCGACGGGTGCCAGCAGGGTGACCTGGGCGGGGGGGCCCAGGAGCGGGTGCTGCCCCCCAGCCGCCACCAGATGCACCACGTTCCCTGGGGGGGGGGGGGGGGCACAGGGGGGTGTCAGGGGACACCCCACCCCCCCCCGACCCCCCAGAAGTGGGGAGGGGGGGGGGTGTGTCTTTGTCAGGGCCCCCCCTACAGCCCCAACCGCCCCCCCCATGTAGCGATGCCCACCCACTTTTGGGGTTCCCCCCCCCAGTTTAGGCTCCCTACCCCTCTCAGTGGGTGCCCACCCCCGGGGGGGTCCCCACACACCTTTAGGGGGTCCCCCACCCACCTTTTGGGAATCCCCCCCCCAATTCTAGGGTCTCTCACCCATTATTGGGGCTCCACTCCCCGTTTTGGAAATCTCTGTCAATTTTGGGGGGGGGTGACCCCCCCTAGCCGGGCTCATCCCATAAAGAAGGAGCCCCCATTTTGGGGGTACAGCTGAGGGACCCCCCATTTTGGGGGTACAGCTGTGGCCCCTCCCCCCATTCCCTACTTCCCCCAACCATGCCCCCCCCCCCCCCAAACCGATGCTTAAACAAGGGGGGAGCCCCTTAAAAAAAAAAAATAAATATATGGTGCAAAAAAAATAAAAAAAAATAAAATAAAATAAGGCGGGGGGGGTCCCCCAACTTACGTGGGAGGCCGCGGGGGGGGGGCGAGGGCCAGGTGCCGCAGCGGGGGGGCGGCCAGGGTGAGTTTGCTGCCCTGTAACTGCAGGGTGAGGGGCTTGGCCCCCCCCCGGGGTCGCCCCCCCTGGGGTCCCCCCCGGCCGCTGGGCCAACGCCGCCAGTTGCCCGATGCTCACCACCTCGCCGGCTACGGGGGGGGGGGAAATCACACGTTATGGGGGGCCCCCCCACCTTTAAACGATGGGAGGGGGGGTCCCCAAAATGGGAGGGGGTCCCCCAAAATAGGAGGGGGTCCCCCAAAATGGGAGGGGGTCCCCCAAAATGGGAGAAGGGGGGTGTTTGGCGGTCGGGGCTACTTACAGGGCAGGCGGGCTTGCATGTCGGGGGCCAGCAGAAGGCGTTGGGGGCCAGGGCCGGGGAGGGCGTAGGCGGCCAGGGGGGGGCCCCCCCTTGCCCCCCAAAGTTGGGTTGGGGGGGGGTGGCGGCTGGGGGGGGCGTGGGGTGCCGGCGGCGGCGGCGGCGGCGGGGGAAGTGGCCAAAGGAGCAGGCGGCAGGGCTGTGGGAGGGAAGGGGTTAATGGTGAGAGCCCCGCCCACGGCATACAGGCCCCGCCCACGGTGTTCAAGCCACGCCCACTTAGGCCCCCCCACCCAGCCCCTTTGCTCAGTGCCCGGGGTAACGTGCTGGCCCCGCCCCCTTGCAAACCCCGCCCACTCTGCACAGAGCCCCACCCCCTCCTCACTGTTAAGCCCCTAAGCCCCGCCCCGCCCCCTCCCGGCAGACCACGCCCCAACTTTAAGCCCCACCCACTCCACCTCAAACCCTGCCCATTTACCACACCCCTCCCCCCAGGCCCCGCCCCCTCCCCGAAGCCCCGCCCCACCCTCTCACCGTGGGCGGGGCCGGCGGGAGGCGGAGCCAGCGCGGGCAGCAGGGTGGGAGGGGGCCGGGGCGGGGCCGCCAGGGCCAATCCCAGCCCCAGCCCCAGCCCCGCCCCCCCGGGGGGCAGCAGGGGCGGGGCAGCGGCCGGAGGCGGAGCCCCGCCAGCAGGGGCGGAGCTTACGGCAGAGGGGGCGGGGACGGGGGGAGCGGGAGGAGCCAGCAGGGCGGGAGCCAGCGTCACCCCGGGAGGGGCGGGGCCCACCAGCAGAGGGGCGTGTCCGGCGGGCTGGGGGGCGTGTCCGGTGGGCGAGGGGGCGTGTCCGGTGGGCGAGGGGGCGGGGCCGAGGGGCAGCACCCCCAGCGGGGCTGGGGTCCCCCCCCCGGGGCGGGGGCTGTTGAGCAGCAGCACCGCCCGGCTCTCCGCCTTTGGCACCGGCTGCAGCATCCTGGGGGGGACACGGGGGTCCTGAGCGCCCACGACCCCCCCCGGGCACCCCAAAAGCCCCCCCAGGGCACCCCAAAACCTCCCAGGGCACCCCAAAAGCCCCCCCAGGGCACCCCGATTCCCCCCCCCGAGCACCCAGACCCCCCCAAACCCCCCCCAGGCACCCCAAAAGCCCCCTCCAGGCACCCCGATCCCCCCAAGGTCACCCTGACCCCCCCAAAACCACCCAAGGCACCCCAAAAGCCCCCCCCGGGCACCCCAAAAGCCCCCCCCCCCCCAAGGGCCCCAGCACCATCGCATTGACCCCCTGGTGTCCCCAAGGCCACCATGGTGTCCCCAAGTTCCCCCCATCACCCAAGCGTCCCCAAGGCCACCATGGTGTCCCCTAAGCCACTGTGGTGTCCCCACGTTCCCCCCATCACCCAAGCGTCCCCCAAGACCACCATGGTGTCCCCAAGGCCACCCCGGTGTCGCCAAGTTCCCCCCATCATCCAAGCGTCCCCCAAGGCCACCATGGTGTCCCCAAGGCCACCCCGGTGTCGCCACGTTCCCCCCATCATCCAAGTGTCCCCAAGGCCACCATGGTGTCCCCAAGTTCCCACCATCACCCAAGCGTCCCCAAGGCCACCGTGGTGTCCCCACGTTCCCCCCATCACCCAAGCGTCCCCCAAGACCACCATGGTGTCCCCAAGGCCATCCCCAGTGTCCCCAAGTCCTCTCCATCACCCAAGTGTCCCCAAGACCCCCCCCCCCCCCCGGTATCCTAAAGGGTCCCACCACCCCCCCCCCCAGCGACCCCAACGTCCCCCTCACCGGTTGACTTTCATGCGGACAGGTTTGGGGCGCGGCGGGGGGTCGGGGGCGGCGGCGACGTCCTCCACCAGGCGACGCGTCACCCGCCAGCGGGGCAGGAAGGTGTCGGCGGCGTAGCGGGACACCCGGCCCTCCAGGGCCACCAGGTCGAACAGGCCCATGTCCACGTGCTGGGGGGGGACGGGGGACACACAACCGCAGGGATGTCACCTGCTGTCCCCCGCGCCCACCACGGCGGCAACCTCGGGCCGTCACCTCCGTCCCCAACGAATGCCACCGCGGGGTCACCCTAGCGCCTCTACCTCCCCAGAAGCGCCACCACAGGTCACGGTGGTGGCCCCGAGCGCTGGTGACAACGATGGTGGCCTGCGACAGCCCTACCTCCGTAATCCTGGTCAAGATGACCTCGAATCCTTCACCCGACGGACCCCGTTGTCCTCCACCTCCCCACAAACGCCACCAGAAGGCCACCCGAGCGCCGGTGACCCCACCAGGTCACCCGACGCCACCTCGAACCATCTCCTGGTGCCCCCCGCCCCCAAAAAACCCTTCCACGGCCCACCCCCGCGCGCTCCGCTGGCGTCTCCCCGATGCGTCACCTTGAAGGGGTCGGGGTCGAGGGCGCGGAGGACGAGGGAGGCGGTGACGAAGCAAATCCCTTCGGTGATGAAGGGCGAGTGGACGGGCCGGGGCTCGAAGAGATCGGGATGGTTGCAAACCTTACGGAGCTGCATCAGCACGTTGATGACGCTCATGAAATGTCCGCTGGCCAGGGTGGCCTTGGTGCTGTCGGAAAAGGGAAGACGGAGAAGGTCAAGAGGGGGGCGGGGGGGGGGGGTTTTAGGTTGCGGGTGACGGCGTTGGGGACGCGTCACCCACCTGGCCTGGCCCATGAAGTCATCGTAGAGGTAGCGCTGGCGCTTGGAGAGGCGGCACTTGAGGACGTGCTCGTACTTCTTGGGCATCTGCTTCTCCACGTCCACCTTCAACCGGCGGAGCAGGAAGGGGCGGAGCACCTAAGAGAGCGACCAATCAGCTGCCGGCAAGTTTCGGGGTTCCACCCCACGATATAGGGGTGACCCCCCACCCCAGCTTATTGCTGGGGTGGGGGGAGGAACCGTGGGGTGGAGGGAATGGGGCAGGGGTGGGCTGTGGGGGGACTTGGGGTGCGGTCTGAAACGGGGGCACCCGCAGGTGTGCCCCAAAATGGGGTTACACCCCGCCCAGCTGCACCCCGAAAGGGGGGTACCCCAAAATAGGGGTTACCCCGAGTCAGCTCAGCCCCGAAACGGGGGTACCCCAAAATAGGGGTTACCCCGAGTCAGCTCAGCCCCGAAATGGGGGTACCCCAAAATAGGGGTTACCCTGAGTCAGCTCAGCCCTGAAATGGGGGTACCCGAAATGGGGGTACCCAAAATAGGGGTTACCCTGAGTCAGCTGAGCCCCGAAATGGGGGTACGCGAAATGGGGGTACCCAAAATAGGGGTTACCCTGAGTGAGCTCAGCCCCGAAATGAGGGTACCCCAAAATAGGGGTTACCCCGAGTCAGCTCAGCCCCGAAATGGGGGTACCCCAAAATAGGGGTTACCCAGAGTCAGCTCAGCCCCGAAATGGGGGTACCCCAAAATAGGGGTTACCCTGAGTCAGCTCAGCCCTGAAATGGGGGTACCCCGACCCAGCCGCACCCCAAAACAGGAGTCACCCCAAAATGGAGGTTACCCCCAACCAGCTACACCCCAAAATAGGGGTCACCCCCTTCCAGCTACACCCCAAAACGTCAATACCCCAACTCTGCTACGCCCCAAAACCGGAGTCACCCCCTACAAGACACCCCCCAAAACGAGGCTCTCTCCCCCACCCAGCTACACCCCAAAACGCGGCTCAACACCCCTCCCTCTCCAACCACAGCCACGTGCCTCCCCCCCACCCCCCGAAAACTCGGGGTGCCCCCCCACCTTATGGAGACGCTTGACGAGGCTCTCGTTGTACTCCTGGCTGCCCTCGATCATGCCGGTCAGGGGGTTGGAGAACCATTCCTTGAATTCCCGGTGGGACTGGAAGACGCGGGGCATCAGGAAGTGCATGAGGGACCACAGCTCCATCAGGCTGTTCTGCAGCGGCGTCCCCGTCAGCAACAACCGCCGCTGGCTGCGGAGAGGGAACAGCCCCCCCGCCGTTAGCCCACCCATGGGTGCCCCCCCCCTCTGCCCGGGGAGGGTTATGGAGGACTCACGGGTTTCTCAAGGTTGTTACAGAGCAACCCCAGGCAGCTACAGGGCACCCATGGGTGCCCCCCGGGGGGCTATGGTGCACCCACAGGTACCCCAAGGCAGCCACAGGGCACCCCAAGCAGTTCCAGAGCACCCACGGGTGCCCCTAGACAGCTACGGTGCACCCGTGGGTGCCCCCAAGCAGTCACATTGCACCTATGGGTACCCCCAGGCACTCAAAGAGCACCCATGGGTGCCCCCAGGCAGCCACAGGGCACCCCAAGCAGTTTCAGAGCACCCACGGGTGCCCCTAGACAGCTACAGAGCACCCATGCGTACCCCCAGGCAGCTACACAGCACCCATGGGTGCCCCCAGGCAGTCACATTGTACCTATTGGTAGTCCCAAGCCCTTAAAGAGCACCCATGGGTGCCCCCCAGGCAGCTACAGAGCACCCATGGGTGCCCCCCAGGTAGCTATGGTGCACCCACAGGTACCCCAAGGCAGCTACAGAGCACCCATGGGTGCCCCCAGGCAGCTACAGAGCACCCCAAGCAGTTACAGAGCACCCATGGGTGCCCCTAGACAGCTCTAGAGCACCCATGCGTACCCCCAGGCAGCTACACAGCACCCATGGGTGCCCCCAAGCAGTCACATTGCACCTATGGGTACTCCCAGACATTTAAAGAGCACCCATGGGTGCCTCCCAGGCAGCTACAGAGCACCCATGGGTGCCCCCCAGGTGGCTATGGTGCACCCACAGGTACCCCCAGGCAGCTACAGAGCACCCATGGGTGCCCCCCAGGTGGCTATGGTGTACCCACAGATACCCCAAGGCAGCTACAGAGCACCCATGGGTGCCCCCAGGCAGCTACAGGGCACCCCAAGCAGTCACATTGCACCTATGGGTACCCCCAGGCACTTAAAGAGCACCCATGGGTGCCCCCCAGGCAGCTACAGAGCACCCAGGGGTGCCCCCTGGGTGGCTATGGTGCACCCACAGGTACCCCCAGGCAGCTACAGGGCACCCAAGGGTGCCCCCCGGGTGGCTATGGTGCACCCACAGGTACCCCAAGAGAGCTACAGGGCACCCCAAACGCTCACACAGCACCCATGGGTGCCCCCCAACATCTCCAGACTGCCCCAACATCCTCGGCACCCCAGGCCAGGGAACCCCAGCGCACCCGGCTTCCCGACCACCCTGAGGTGTCCTACAGCCCCTTGGGGTGCTCTCCCAGCACCCACGGGTGCCCCCCCATCCCACCGCACCTGTTGAAATTGAGGAGGGACTGCCAACGCTGAGACTTGAAGTTTTTGATGTTTTGGGCCTCGTCCAAGATCAGATACTTCCAGTTCTTCCGGCGGAAAGCTTGATGGTCCTGCAGGACCAGCTTGTAGGAGGTGATGCAGACGTGGAAGGCGTTGGGTTTGGTCCAGCCCTGGGTGGGGGGGGGGGGGGCCAGGAGGGTCAGGGGGGGGTCCGGGACCCCCCCAAACCTCCCCACCCCCACAGAGTTGGGGTTCACCTGCCGCTTCAGCCTCCGCTCCTTCTGCGCCCCGTAGTAGGTGAGGATCTTGAAACTGGGGCACCAGCGCTTCAGCTCCATCTCCCAGTTGAGCATCACGCTGGTGGGCACGATGATGAGGTGGGGGCCCCAGCTGCCTGCGGGGAGGGGGGACGGTGTCAGGAAGAGGAGGGGTGGCACCCGTGGGTGCTCGGGGAACCCGTGGGGACCCACAGACCCTATAAGGAGCCTACAGCACCCGGGGTTGCTTAGGCAAGTTCATGAGAACTTACAAACCCTATAAAGAGCCTACAGCACCCACGGGTGCTCGAGGAGCCCAGGAGGACCCACAGACCCTGTAAGGAGCCTACAGCACCCACGGGTGCTCGAGGAGCCCAGGAGGACCTACAGACCCTGTAAGGAGCCTACAGCACCCACGGGTGCTCGAGGAGCCCAGGAGGACCCACAGACCCTGTAAGGAGCCTACAGCACCCACGGGTGCTCGAGGAGCCCAGGAGGACCTACAGACCCTGTAAGGAGCCTACAGCACCCACGGGTGCTCGAGGAGCCCAGGAGGACCCACAGACCCTGTAAGGTGCCTACAGCACCCATGGGTGCTCAGGGAACTGGCAGGAACCAAAAGACCCTGTAAGAAACTCACAGGACGCAGAAACGTAGAAATCTAAAGACCTGAAAACGAGACCACAGCACCCACGGGTGCCTGGGGAGCCTGTAGGGACCTACGGACCACTCAAATATCTCACAGCATTTAAGGGTGGTCAGGCAGCACCAAGTTGGGCCTTGAAGACCCTACAAAGACCCCACAGCACCCAAGGGTGCTCAGATGGGCCTTAGACACCCTACAAAGACTCTGCAGCACCCAACGGTACGCAAGGACAGCCCAAATGATTCCTAGAGACCCTACAAAGACGCTGCAGCACCCAACAGCACCCAAGGACAACCTAGGTGGGCCCTCCAGACCCTCCGAAGACCCCACAGCACCCAACGGTACCCAAGCAGCTCCCACCCAAGACGCCGATCGCCTCCCGAAGCCCCGGCAGAGACTGGGGGGCACCCCTCACCCTTCTCGCAGGCGAGGTGGGCCAGGAGGGAGATGGTTTGGATGGTCTTGCCCAACCCCATCTCGTCGGCCAAGATCCCGTTGAGTTTCTTCTCGTACATGGTGACCAACCAGTCCAGTCCGATGTGCTGGTACTCCCGTAGGGTGCCCCGCAGCAGGTGGGGAATGGGGGTCTTCACCTTGGGAAGGATGCAGCGGTGGGTAACGCCCTCCCCGCAGCACCCACGGGTGCCGGTGGGGGGGTGTGGGGGAAGGTTTAGGTACCTGGGTGGTGGCCAAGGTGTAGCCCTTGGGCTGGAGGCTCTCGGCGGCGGCGGCGATGTCGGTGATCTCCTTCTTGGGGGTGGGGGCGGTGGGGGGGGGTGGGGGAGCGGCTGGTGGGGGCCCTCCTGGGTGCTCTTGGGTGCCCGGCGGCGGGGAGGGGTCTTCGGGGGCGGGAGCACCCGCCTCGGTCTCCTCCTGCTCCTCTTCCTCCTCCTCCTCCTCTTCATCTTCTTCTTCTTCCTCTTCCTCCTCCTCGTCTTCCTCCTCTTCGTCCTCTTCTTCTTCCTCTTCCTCCTCCTCGTCATCGCTCTCGGCCGCTGGCGAATCTGGACGCGCGCACATGGGTGCTGAGGCCGGGGCCGGTGGCAGCACTCATGGGTGGCCCTGGGGTACCCCTGGGGTGGCCCTAAAGCACCCAGGGGTGGCCCCATACCAACCAGAACTAGCCCTGGAGGACCCATAGATGGTCCTAGAGCACCCATGGGTGTCCCACCGTTACCCAGGGTAGCCCTATGGCATCTGGGAGGGGGGCACAGCACCCATGGGTGGCCCTACAGCACCCAGGGGTGGCCCCATACCAACGAGGACTAACCCTAGAGGACCCATAGATGGTCCTAGAGCACCCATGGGTGGCCCACCGTTACCCAGGGTAGCCCTATGGCATCTGGGAGGGGGGCACAGCACCCATGGGTGGCCCTATACCAACCAGGACTAACCCTAGAGGACCCATAGATGGTCCTAGAGCACCCATGGGTGGCCCACCGTTACCCAGGGTAGCCCTATAGCATCCGGGTGGCCCTAGGGCAACTAGAGACAGCTCTACAGCACCCAAAGGTGGCCCTACAGCACCCAGGGGTGGCCCCATGCCAACCAGAACTAGCCCTGGAGGACCCATAGATGGTCCTAGAGCACCCATGGGTGTCCCACCGTTACCCAGGGTAGCCCTATGGCATCTGGGAGGGGGGCACAGCACCCATGGGTGGCCCTACAGCACCCAGGGGTGGCCCCATACCAACGAGGACTAACCCTAGAGGACCCATAGATGGTCCTAGAGCACCCATGGGTGGCCCACCGTTACCCAGGGTAGCCCTATGGCATCTGGGAGGGGGGCACAGCACCCATGGGTGGCCCTATACCAACCAGGACTAACCCTAGAGGACCCATAGATGGTCCTAGAGCACCCATGGGTGGCCCACCGTTACCCAGGGTAGCCCTATAGCATCCGGGTGGCCCTAGGGCAACTAGAGACAGCTCTACAGCACCCAAAGGTGGCCCTACAGCACCCAGGGGTGGCCCCATGCCAACCAGAACTAGCCCTGGAGGACCCATAGATGGTCCTAGAGCACCCACGGGTGTCCCACCGTTACCCAGGGTAGCCCTATGGCATCTGGGAGGGGGGCACAGCACCCATGGGTGGCCCTACAGCACCCAGGGGTGGCCCCATACCAACGAGGACTAACCCTAGAGGACCCATAGATGGTCCTAGAGCACCCATGGGTGGCCCACCGTTACCCAGGGTAGCCCTATGGCATCTGGGAGGGGGGCACAGCACCCATGGGTGGCCCTAGAGCAACGAGGGACAGCTCCACAGCACCCAAAGGTGGCCCTACAGCACCCAGGGGTAGCCCCCCACCCCCCCATCCCCCATTCCCGTCCCCTGTGCCCCCCTTACCCCCCCCAGGGATGGTCCCCAGCCCCCCTGCCCCCACCCCCAGCACCCACGGGTGCCCCTACCCGAGCGGGTGCTGCTGGCGCCGGGGGGAGAGTCGCAGTCGGAGTCGGCGAAGGCGCCGGCGTACTGCTGCAGCAGCTCCTCCATCGGCAGCGCCCCTGCGGAACACGCACACGCCTGGCACACGCGGGGCGGGGCGTGTGCCCTCGCCCACACGCGTGGGTGGCCCGCTCTCCCTGCGCACGCGTGTCCCCACATCCTCAGGCGTGTCCCCACGTCTCTGCACACACGCATCCCCGCGTCCCTTGCGTCCACGCATCCCTGTGTCCCTACACACACGTGTTCCCACGTCCCTTCACGTGTTTCCGTGTCCACACGTGTCCCTGCATACGCATCCCCCACATCCACACACGTGCCCCTGCGCACGTCCACCGTGTCCACACACACGTATCCCTCACATCCACACGTGTCCCTGGACACGCGTGTCCCCTATGTCCGCATGCATCCCTGCACGCACATGTCCCCATGTCCTTGCACATGCATGTTACTGTCCACACGTGTCCGTGTCTCTTCACACGTGTCCACATCTGTATCTGTCCCTGCTGACACGTCCATGCCCACGCATGTGTCCCCATGTTCGTGTCTCTCACGTCCACACACGTCCCTGCACACGTGTCCCCATGTCCTTGCACACGCATGTTACTGTCCACACATACATGTCGCTGCACACGCGTGTTCCCGTGTCCCTTTGCGTTTCCACATCTTTGTCCCTGCACACACGTCTGTGTCCACACACACGTGTCCCCGTGTTCATGTGTCCCTGCACATGCGTGTCCTTCATGTCCACACGCATCCCTGCACACGCATCCCTCCCATCCACACGTGTCCCTGCACACGCATCTCCCATGTCCACACACACGTGTCCCTGCACACGCATCTCCATGTCCCTATACACGTCCCTCATCCACACACGTATCCCTGCACGCGTGTCCCTACACATGCACCTCCTGCCCACACGTGTTCCTACACGTGTCCCTGCACACACGCATCCCTCACGTCCACACGTGCGTGTCCCTGCACACGTGTGTCCCTCACATCCACACACGCGTCCCTGCACACGCGTCCCCCCGACGTGTCTCTGTACACGCGTGTCCTTGCGTTCACCCCCACCTCCGCGTCCCCACGCACACGTGTGCCCGTGCCACGCGTCCCCGAGCCCGGGGCTCTGTGTGGGTGCTGGGGGGGCACCCGTGGGTGCTGCGGGGGGGGGGTGGGGAGCACCCAGGGGTGCTGTGCCTACCCTCGCGGGCCAGGTCGTCCAGCTCCTGCTTGTGGTCGACGTCACCTTCCAGCCGCTCCTGCGCCGCGATCGTCTCCTCCTCGTCCTCGCCTGCGTTGCGGGTGACAGACCCCCCCCGAAATGGGTGTCAGAGCCGTGGGGACGGGTGACAAGAGACCCAGAAACGGGTGACAAAGCCCAGGAATGGGTGACAGATCCTCCCAAATGGGGGACAGAGACCTCAGAGACAGGTGACAGACGCCCGCAAGTGGGTGACAGAGCCCCAAGACAGGCTACGGCTCCTGGGGACAGGTGACAGTGCCCCAAAAAAGGGTGACAGGCTCCTGGGGACAGGTGACAGACACCCAGAAATGGGTGACGGAAGCCAAGGAGAGATGACAGAACTCTGGGGACGGGCGACAGTCCTCAAGGACAAGTGACAAATCCCTGGGGATGGATGACAGACCCCCAGAAATTGGTGACAAACACCAAGGACGGGTGATAGACCCCTGGGGATGGGTGACAGCCGTCAAGGACAGGTGACAGACACCCAGGGATGGGTGACAGAACCCTAGAAAAGGATGACAGACGCCCAGAAAAGGGTGACAGACCCCAAGGATGAGTGACGGACCACAAGGCTGGGTGACACCCCCAGAAATGGATGAGAGACATCAAGGACGGGTGCCAGAGCCCCAGAAATGGGCGACAGACCCCAAAGAATGGGTGACAACCACCCAAGGACAGGTGACAGTACCCAGAAATGGGCGACAGACCTCAAAGAATGGGTGACAACCACCTGAGGACAAGTGTCAGAACCCCAGGAACGGGTGACAAACCCAAAGCACAGCTGACAGACCGCTTCGAATGAATGGGTGACAGGCCCCCTCGCCCCCCCCCCCCCCCCCCAAATGGGTGCCAGAGCCCAAGGATGGGTGCCAGCCCCCGCGTCCCGTCCCTGCCCCCATCCCGTCCTCACCTTCCTCCTCCTCGGCCGCAAACTCCTCGTCCTCCTCGCGGGGTTCCCAAGGCCGCTTGTTCCTCCGCAGCAGCGCCTGGGACGGGGTGGGGGGACACACACAAGACACTGGGGTGAGTGGAGGGGGGGGGATGTCCGAGGTGGGGGACGTCCCCAAAGTGGGGTGCAGGGTGGGGGGGGGTTACCTGGGGGGGCAGGGAGCCCAGCAGCTCCTCCAAGGGCAGCTCCCCCTCCCGCTTGAGCAGCTCCAGCTCCCGGCGCCGCGCCTCGGGGGGGGGACCCTCGGCGACGTCCTCCTCGTCCTGCAGCTCCACGTCCCCATCTTTTGGGGAGGAAGAGGCAGGGCTCAGCACCCACGGGTGGCCCCTGTCCCCCTTCTTCCCCCCCCCCCCCCCCCCCAGCACCCACGGGTGTCCCTGACCTTCTGTCCCCTCCCCGGCACCCCAAAGTGCCCTCGTCCCCATTCCAGCGTCCCCAGCACCCCTGGGTGCCCCCCGCGTGCCCGACCCCACGGCGCTGGCACCCACCTTGGTGGGCGAGGTGGGAGTGGGGGGCGGGAGGACCCCGACGGGGCGCCCCGGGGGGGGCCCGGGGGGCATTGAGGCTTCGGCTCAGCAGGTCCGAGTATTTCTCGGTCTGGCCCACGATGAAGTCCAGCTGCAGGTCCAGGGCCTTCTTCCGCTTCTCTTCCAGCCGCGACTGCTGCTTGAACTGCACCACCTGCGCCGACCGCTGCGCCTCAGCACCCAATGGCCACCGTGGGTGACCAAGGGCCACCCAATACCCCCCAACAGCCACCAAATGGTCACCACGGGCAACCAACGGCCAACGCCGATGACCTACGGCCAACGTGGATGACCGACGGCCACCCAAAGGCCACCATAGGCAACCAAGAGCTACCCAACGGCCACCATGGGTCACCAATAGCCACCCAACAGCCACCCAACGGCCACCACGGCCAACTAATTACAACCCAACAGCCACCATGGGCAACCGATAGCCAACACAGATGAGCAACAGCCAACCAACGGCCAACGTGGATGACCAACAGCTACCCGATGGCCACCAGAAACCATCAACAGCCACCATGACGATCAAGGGCCACCCAATGGCCACCCAACAGCCACCGTGAACAATCAACAGCCAACCGACGGGCAACCAACATGGATGACCAACAGCCACCCAACAGCTGCTGCAGGTCACCCAAGAACCACCACTGGCCACCCAACTGCCACCGTAGGCAACCAACAGTCCCCCAACAGCCACCATGGGCCACCAGAAGCCACCCAATGGCCACCACGGGCAACCAACAGCCACCCAGCAGCCAACATGGGCAACCAACGGCCACCTAATGGCCACCAGGGGCTACCAAGAGCCATCCAACAGCTAGAGCAGCCACCCAACAGCCACTGGGTGTGACCAACGGCCATCCAATGGCCACCATGGACAACCAGTGGCCACCCAACGGCCGCTATGGGCAACCAGCCACCACCCAAGTCACTGTTGGCAACCAACAGGCAGCCAATGGCCACCGCGGGCAATCAGCAGCCACTACGAGCAACCAACAGCCGCCGCAGGCACCCAATGGCCACCCAACAACCACTGCAAACAGTCAAAAGCCACCACAGGCACCCAGTGGCCACCCAATGGTCACCACGGGCAACGCACAGGCACCCAATGGCCACCACAACCACCCAACAAATGACCACGGGGCACCATGGGCACCCAACGAACACCTAGTGGCCACTACAAGCAACCGTTGGCCGCTCACTGGCCACCACAGGTGACCACCAGCCACCCAATGGCCACCATGGGCACCCAGTGGACCACTGCCAGCCATTGCAGGTAACCACCAGTCACCAGAAGCACACACTGGCCACCGTGGAGCCCAACAGGCATCCAATGGCTACTGAGGCCACTAACTGGCCACTGCAGGCACCCGCTGGCCACCCGCTGACCACCACGGGCACCCAGTAGCCACCCCCCCACCACCATGGGCACTCACTGGCCAACAGCCCACTGGCCACGTGCTACAGCACTACAACAGCAAGACAAAATGGCTGTCAAGGGTGATGGTGGCCACCCAAGAGAGCTTGGTAGCCCCGTGGGGGCTGGGGATACGGTGCTGAGCACCCTTGGGTGCCCCAAGAGTTAGTAGCCACTCAGCAAGGGCCACTAGCCCAATGAATGACCACGCTGGAAGGGGACTGCGTGTGGGGATGCCCCATGGGTGGTGGCCGAAGAGTGGTGGCCGCATAGAGAGACTTGATAGCCAATAAGCGGTTAAGAATGTGCTGTTTGGCACCTGTGGGTTCCCTGGAGCTGGTGGCCATTAGGGAGAATTTGTAGCCCAGGACTGGCTGGACTGAGAAATGACAGGGTGCTAAACACCCTTGGGTGCCCTGGGAGTTGGAGATCACCAAGAAGAACTGGTAGCCGCTCAGAAACGTTGGTGGCCCAAAGATAGCTAAATACACACTGCCGAGTTCCCAAGGGTGCCCAGGGGGTGGTGGTCACCTGGTGGGGGTCAGTAGCCCTGGAGGTGGTGGGAGGTGTGTCAGGCACATGCTGCCCAGCACCCATGGGTGCCCTGGGGGTGGTGGCCACCCCGTAGGTCCCCGTCCAATAAAAAAACCATCCAAGAACCCTAGTGAGACCCCAAAACCACGTGATGACCCGTGGTGGGCACTCGGGGAGGGGGGGGTGGCAACCATGGGTGTGGGGGGGTGGCACCCACGGGTTGGCGGGGGGGGGGGGGGGGGGGTCCTCACCTTCTCCACGTTGCTCCAGAACTGCTTGACCTCCTTGGCGATGGCAGCGGCCACCCGGCGTAGCTTGGCCTGCTCCTCCCGCTTGGCCCGCTCCTCCTTCTGCCGCTGCTCCTCGTGGTGCCGCATCACCATCCGCACCACCTGGGTGGGGGGCACGCATGAGGGGATCCTCCCGAACTCCCAAAAGTAGGGGAGGGGACTCTCGGGTGGCTGCTATAGGGTTGAGCCCGCCCTGAAGCTCTTCCAAACCCATCGGAGATGCCGGCAGAGGTTCTCCAAGGGGTTGAACCTCTCCCAAAACTCCTCCGAAGCTCTCAGGGATGTCACCGGAGGTTCTCCAAGGGGTTGAACCTCTCCCAAAACTCCTCCAAATCCCTCAGAGATGTCACCAGAGGTTCTCCAAGGGGTTGAACCTCTCCCAAAACTCCTCCAAACCCCTCAGAGATGTCACCAGAGGTTCTCCAAGGGGTTGAACCTCTCCCAAAACTCCTCCAAACCTCTCAGGGATGTCACTGGAGGTTCTCCAAGGGGTTGAACCTCTCCCAAAACTCCTCCAAACCTCTCAGGGATGTCACTGGAGGTTCTCCAAGGGGTTGAACCTCTCCCAAAACTCCTCCAAATCCCTCAGAGACGTCACTAGAGGTTCTCCAAGCGGTTGAACCTCTCCCAAAACTCCTCCAAACCCCTCAGAGACGTCACTAGAGGTTCTCCAAGCGGTTGAACCTCTCCCAAAATTCCTCCAAACCCCTCGGAGATGCCCCCAGAAGTTCTCCAGTAGCTACTACGGCGTTGAGCCCCTCCTGATGTTCTTCCAAACCCCTCCGAGATGCCAGCAGAGGCTCTCCAAGGGGCTGAACCTCCTCCAAACCTCTTGCAGATGCAAGCAGAGGTTCTCCAGTGGCTACTATGGGGTTGAATCTCATCCACTGGCTGAGCCCCTTCCCATCCCCATGAGCGGGAAGCCCACCTTGCGGGCGACACCCCTCTTCCAGCGCCGTTCCTGGGCAAAGTCGGCGGCCAACCACTGCATCTCCTCGCAGAGATAATCCCAGTGGACCTTGGGACGGGCCGGCTCCGGGACCTTGGGCAGACGCCGCAACGACCAGAAGCCTTCACGCTTCATCTCCGCCACCCGGTGCTCCACCTCCGCCTCCTGCGTGGCATGACAGGGGTTAACTGCACCCCCAAACCTCCCCCCGCCCCGAAACCCCCATGTGGGATCAGAGATTCTCCAGGAGCTTATATAGGGTTGGGTTAAGCCTGATCGTCCCCCCAAACGCGTCCTATAGGAGGCCAAAGATTCTCTGGTGGCCGATATAGGGTTGGCTCAGCCCAAATCACCCCCAGAAAGACCCTAAATCCCCCCCCCCCAAACTGTTCTATAAAAGGATGGAGATTCTCTGCTGGCCAGTATAGGGTTGGGTCAGCCCAAATCATCCCCCAAAACACCCTAAATCTCCACAAAAACCTGTTCTGTGAAAACACACAGATTTTCTGGTGACCTACATAGAGTTGGGTTGGGCCAAATTACCCCCAAAAACCCCTAAATCGCCCCCCAAATTCTTCTGTAAAAGAACAAAGATTCTCTGGTGGCCGGTAAAAGGTTGGGCCAGTCCCAATCGCCCCCCAAAACGTGTCCCGTGTGAGCTCAGAGACTCTCCATTGGCTACTATGGGGTTGGGTCAGCCCCAAGGCCCCTAAAATGCCCCTAAATAACCCGAAAATACTTCTTCCCTAAAACAGCAAAGATTCTACAATAACTAATATACAATTGAGCCAGCCTCGAATGACCTCCAAAACTGTACCAATGCCACCCAAAAACCCCCTAATCTCCCCCGAAATGAGACCAGAGATTCTCAAGTGGCTGTTATAGGGTTGAGTTGCACCCCTAGTGCCCCCCCAAACGAGACCAGAGATTCTCTGATGGCTGCTATAGGGCTAAACCAACTCCCCGATGCCCCCCCAAACCCCCCATACTCCTCCAAATGAGACCAGAGATTCTCCAGTGACTCCTATAGGGCTGAGCACCCCCCCCCCCCCCCCCAAACCACTGCCATGGGGAGGGGTCTGGGACCCAAAGTCGCGGCGGGAGGGGGGGGGCACTTACATGCTTGGCCTGCTCGGCGATCTCGGCGTGGGTCTTGTCCCAGAGGCTGGGGGGTTCCGGGGGGCCGGGGGGGCCATCGGGGCGGGGGGGGCCGGCGGGCGAGGAGGCGGGGGGCGAGACGCTGCCGGGGGAGCCCGAGGAGGCGGGGGACACCGGGTTGCTGCCCGTCATTCTGGCCGGAGGGAGCTGAGGCGGGGGGAACATGGTGGGGGGCGTGAGGGAGGGGATCAGGTTTTGGGGGTGGTGGGGGTGTCTCAGGGGGGCTTGTGGGGGGGGTGTCTCAGGGGTGACTTCGGAGGGGCAACAGGGGTTGTGGATGAGGTTTGGGGGGGCTATAAGGGTTGTGGAGGGATTTGGGGGGGGCTATAAGAAAATCAGGGTGGGTTTGGGGGGGTCTCTGGGGGTGGGGGTGAGTCTTGCGGGGGTCTGTGGGGAGTTTCAGGGGGCTATAAGGGGGTGGAAGTGAGTTTGGGGGGCACAGATGAGTCTTGAGGGGGTCTATGAGAAATGAGGATATGTTTGGGGGGGGGGCACAGCTGAATTTGGGGGGGTTATGTAGGCCATAGAGAACTTTGGGGGGGGTCTCTGGAGCTCTGGGTGAGTTTGGGGGGGGTACAGAGAGTGGGGGCGAGTGTTGAGGGGCTGGTGGCAATCAAGGCCGAGTTTGGTGGGCAACAAAATTGGGGGGGGGGGGGGTGTCTGGTAAAGGCTGGGGCTCACTTTGGGGGGGGGCTCAATGACCAGGGCTCAGCTTGGGGGGGAGCAACAGGGGTCCTGGCTCACTTTCGGGGGGCTACAGAGACCAGGGTTCAGTGGAGGGGGGGGGAGCAATGGGGGTCTGGGCTCAGTTTGGGGGGGCCATGGGGTTCACTTTGGGGGTACAAAGATCAGGGGAAGTATTTTGGGGGAGCCCATGGAGAGTGGGGGGGGGGGTTCATGGAAATGGGGGGGGGGGGTCACTTTGGGGGCACAGATACTGTGGGGGGGGTCACTTTGGGGGTGCAGAGCCCCCCCCCCAGGCAGTGCTCAGCACCATGGGGGGCGGGGGGGGGGGGGATTTGGGGGGTCCCCCTCACCTCCCCCCCCCCCATCCCCTCACCTGGGGGTGCAGCGGCGGGTGGGGGCAGGGTGGGGGGCGGGGGGGGGCCCCGGGGCCGCCCGCCTGCCCCAGGGCATGCTGGGAAGGGGGGGCCTCATCCTGCGCCGGCGGCCGCCGGGCCGAGCCCTCGTCCAGCTCCTGGGCACCCGGGCGGCCCAGCCTGTGCTCCGCCGAGCCGCCTGGAAAATGCATTGGATGGGTGGTGGGGGGGGGAAATATCAGGGTGGGGGGCACCCATGGGTGCTGCCCCATCTCCCCCTCCAGCACCCATGGGTGCTGTCGCCCCACCTGTGTGCGCGGGGCCCTCCTCCTCCTCCTCACACTCCACTTCCACGGTGTCGGTGGCGCGGGGGGGGGGCGTCCCTGGAGGGAGGGGGGAGGAAAAAGGGGAGTGGGTGACCCCTGCCCATGGGTGCTGCCCACCCCAAAATGACAGGGGGGGGGGGGTGTCCCTGGCCCCATCCCTGACCCCAGGCGCCCTCTGAACTTTGACCTGTGCCAGAGGGGTGCCCCACCTGGGGGTCCCGTACCCCACTGCAGGACCCTATGGGTGCCTCACACCGGGGTCCTCCGCCCCACTCGGGGGTCCCCTGACCCACACTCGAGGTCCCCAAACCCCATAACAGGACCCTCAAGGTGCCCCATATTGGGGTCCCTCGGGGTGCCCCATATTGGGGTGTCTCCGGGTGCCCCACACAGGGGTCCCTCACCCCACAGCAACACCCTCGGGGTACCCCAGACGGGAGACCCCTCACCCCACAGGGGGGTCCCTCTGGGTGCCCCATATTGGGGTCCCTCACCTCACAACACCACCCTCGGGGTACCCCAGACGGGAGACCCCTCACCCCACACCAGGACCCCTCTGGGTGCCCCAGATGGGGGTCCCTCACCCCACAGCAACCCCATCAGGGTGCCCCATATTGGGGTTTCTCTGGGTGCCCCCCACGGGGGTCCCTCACCCCACAAGGGGGTCCCTCTGGGTGCCCCAGACAAGGGTCCCTCACCCCACACCGGGATCCCTCTAGGTGCTCCCCACGGGGGTCCCTCACCCCACAGCAACACCCTTGGGGTGCCCCATATTGGGGTCTCTCTGGGTGCCACCTACGGGGGTCCCTCACCCCACAGCAACACCCTCGGGGTGCCCCATTTTGGGGTCTCTCCGGGTGCCCCACACGAGAGTCCCTCACCCCACAGCAACACCCTCAAGGTGCACCATATTGGGGTCCCTCACCCCACACAGGGGGGTCCCTCTGGGTGCCCACCACGAGGGTCCCTCACCCCACAGCAACACCCTTGGGGTGCCCCATATGGGGGTCTCTCTGGGTGCCCCAGACGGGGGTCCCTCACCCCACAGCAACACCATCAGGGTGCCCCATATTGGGGTCCCTCCGGGTGCCCCACACGGGGGTCCCTCACCCCACACCGGGGGGTCCCTCCGGGTGCCTCACACGGGGGTACCTCACCCCACACAGGGGGGTCCCTCTGGGTGCCCCCCACCCCACGGGGTGTGTGTGGGTGTCCCCTCACCCAAAAGGGGGTTTCCTTCACCCCACAGGGGGTCCCCAAACCGCACGGGGGGGGGGGTCCCTCTCTCCACACAAACACCCTACGGGACCCTCCCCCCACACAAACACCATACGGGACCCCCCCCTCAAGATAAACCTCCCCCCCCCCCATCGCCCTCCCTTCCCCCCCGCCCCTCCCCCTACTTCCCGCCCTTTCCCGGGGGGGGGGGGGGGGGGGGGGGGGGGAAAAAAAAAAAAAAAAAAAACCAAAACCCGCGCTCCTGTTACCGATCGCTCCCGGCCGTTCCCGCCGCAGCCCCGGCACCTCACCGGGGGGGGAGGAGGAGGAGGAGGAGGAGGAGGAGGGGGAAGGTGGCGGGGGGGGGGGGGGTGGGGGAGGAAGAAGAAGAAGAAGAAGGAGGAGGAGGAGGAGGAGGAGGAAGGGGAGGGGGGGGGGGAGGCGGGCGGAGGGACCCGGGGAGGCGCCTCCCGCTCCGCCTCCGCCGGCCTCAGCCCCGCCGCGGAGCCGCCGCCATCCGCCGCCGACAAAATGGCCGCCGGCCCCCCCCCCTCCCCCCTCACCTCACGGCCGCCCGCCCTTTCTCTCTCCCTCCCTCGCTCCGCCGACCCCCCTCCCCTCAACCTCCACCCGTTTTTCTTCTTCTTCTCCCCCCCCCCCTCACTCCTCCTCCTCCTCCTTCTTCTTCTTCTTCTTCCTCCCCGCCGCCGCCGCCCGGGGGGCTCACGGGAAATGGAGTCCGCCGCAGCCGGAGCCAGCGGCAAAATGGCGGCGGCCGCCGCCGCGCGCGCTGCCGGCGGAAGGGGGCGGGGCCGGCGGGGAGGGAGGGACGGGGGGGGGGAGCGGGCGGTGATTGGTCGGTTGGTTTGATTGGTGGTGGGGGGGAGGGTGAAATCTCGCGAGAGCTCTGCGAGCCGCGGGCGGCGGTCTCGCGAGATTTTGGGGTTGGGGGGGTGGGTTGATTTTTTTTTTTTTTTTTTTTTTCGCTCAGTTCTCGCGAGAAGGCGGCGGCGCCGCGAGAAGCGGGAGGAGAAGATGGCGGCGGGCGGCGCGTGGCGGCCGGACACGCCCCCCTCCCCGTTGAGGGGAGGGGGGCGTGGCCTGGAAAGGAGGGGAGGTGAAAGGGGCGTGGCGCGCCAAGGGAAAGGCTCCTCCGCCCCCCCCCCCCTCCCCGCGGCCCCGGCGGATGACGTAGGGGCGCCCGCCCCCGCCCCCCCGAGTGACGTCACGGCACGGGCACGTGGCGGCGAGGCGGCTCCGCCAGGGATGGCGGCCATGTTGGGTCAGGCCCCAGGGGATCATGGGAAGGGCGGCCATGTTGGGTCAGGACCAGAGGATCATGGGAGGTTGGCCATGTTGGGTCAAGCCCAGAGGATCATGGGAGGTTGGCCATGTTGGGGCAGCCCCGGAGGATCATGGGAGGTTGGCCATGTTGGGGCAGCCCCAAAGGATCATGGGAGGTTGGCCATGTTGGGGCAGCCCCAAAGGATCATGGGAGGTTGGCCATGTTGGGGCAGCCCCGGAGGATCATGGGAGGTTGGCCATGTTGGGGCAGCCCCAAAGGATCATGGGAGGTTGGCCATGTTGGGCCAGCCCCAGAGGATCATGGGAGGGCAGCCATGGTGGGTCAGGGCGTGGCCTCAGGGAGGCGGGGCAGGCGGTGGGAGGCGGAGCCTGGGAGGGGGCGGAGCCTTCCAGCAGGCTCCCACAGGGGTCCCTCCACATCCCCCACGCCCCGTCCGTCCCCTATAGGGTCCCCCACAGCCCCTCCCCCCCACACGTCCCCTATAGGGTCCCCTTCCTTGTCCCCTATAGCCCCCGTGTCCCCTACAGGCGCCCCGCCCCCCCCCCCCCCCCCCATATCTCACACCACACGGGGGCGTTTTTGACCTTTTTTTTATCTAAAAGGAGCAGAAACGGCGTCGAAAAAAATCCCCATTTTCACCCCAAACTGCGCGCGGGAGGGGGTGGAGGGGAAGGGGGGGGTGTGGGGGGGGGGGGGGATGGGGGGGGCCCTAAGGGTCACGTTGTCCCCACGGGTCACGCGCCGTCTCCAGCGGACGTGGAGGGGATCAGGGTGTCCCCAAGGGAGGGTGACCCGGGGGGACACCAGGGGACAAGGCCACTTCGGGGGGCAGCTCCAGGTGACCCCAGGGGACGCGGGTGACACCGCGGTGGCCCCAAAGAGGACAAAAAACGTGACGATGTCCCCACAGCCCCCCTAGATGCCACCAGCGGTGGCCACCCCACATCTCCTGGGGACATGGTGGCTCTAGGTGACCCCAAGGGACGCGGGTGACACCGCGGTGACCCCAAAGGGGACAAAAAACGTGACGACGTCCCCACAGCCCCCCTAGATGCCACCAGCGGGGGCCACCCCACATCTCCTGGGGACATGGTGGCCCTAGGGTGGCTCTAGGTGACCCCAAGGGATGCGGGTGACACCGCGGTGGCCCCAAAGGGGACAAGAAACGTGGCGACGTCCCCAAGCCCCCCTAGATGCCACCAGCGGTGGCCACCCCACATCTCCTGGGGACATGGTGGCCCTAGGTGACCCCAGGGGACACGGGTGACACCACGGTGGCCCCGAAAGGGACAAGAACCACGACGACGTCCCCGAGCCCCCCTAGATGCCACCGGCGTTGGCCGTCTTGGGGGGGACGCCCCAGGTCTCCCGTGGACGGGGTGGCCCCAGGGGACACGGGTGACCTGTGGGGGACGTGGGCAGGGCCGGGGGGGACGCACACGTCACAGGAAGTAGTCGGCCACCGGCTTCTTGGAGGGGATCCCCCGCGTCTCCTGCGGCGCCGCCTCGAAGATGATGAACTCCTTCTGCAGGTGCTCGTCCAGCTCCAAGATGGCCGCCACGTTCCCGCACCTGCGGGGCGTAAGCGTGTGCTTAGCGTGTGCGTGGTGACACGTCCTGGGGGGGGGGGACGACCCGGAGGCCAACCCCACGGGGGGACACGGTTCCCTTCAAGTGTCGCTGGGAGCCCTCGCCCACGTCCCCCCCTGCGCCCTGCGTTCCCTTGTCACGTGTCCTAGCGTGTCCTTAACATGTTGTTGGCGTGCTCTTAGCGTGTCAACTCACCCAGAACAGTAGTCAGTGGCCGACCCCGTGCCGAGAACGGTCCCATTCAAGCGTCACTTGCCGCCCACTGGCGTCCCCCCCCACCCCGAGTCCCTTCACCACTCGTTCTCCCCACCTTAACGTGTCCTTAGCGTGTCCTTAACATGTCAACATCCCCATCATCAATCCCAAACCCACCAAACGAGGAGAACGTTCCCATTCCGGTGCCACCAACACCCCCCTCCCGTCACGTTTCGACCTTCCCACCTCCTCGCCTCCCCCCCCTCCCATCCCCTTAGCGTGTGCTTAGCGTGTGCTTGGCGCGCGGCTGACCTGTAGCAGTAGTTGGGGGCGGACCAGACGGTGAGGACGGTCTCGTTGAAGTGCCACTTGTAGCCTTCCATGACGAGCTGGTGGGCGCGGCAGATCATGTCGATGTCGTTGGAAGCGTTGAACTGGGCCACCACGTCGCTGCCGAACAGGTAGCCGGCCCCCCGCGGGGACACGCCCCAGCCCGTCGTGTCTGCCGACACACCACACGCGTGTCACGGATGGAAAAGGGGGAGTTGGGGGTCCCACGCGTTGCCACGTTGGGGGCAGCGTGCGGGGACGGGCGGCCCACACGCGCGCCACGTGGGTTCAGGTGCGTCACAACGGTCCGGCACGGTCGGGACGTCACACGTGCGTCACGCAGAGCCATGGGGGTCAGCACAGCGTGGCCGCAGCGTACACGCGACGCACGTGTGCGAGATGCGTCCACGTGGGTCACGCAGAGCATGCCCATCATGGGGTCACGCGTGTCACCTGGAACCACGCAGGTCGGGTCGGGGTGTACGTGTGGGGACGTGAGGCGCACGCGTGTCACGTGCGTTTACACGTGTCACCGGTGTGGCCCACACGTGTGTCACACGCACCGGCCTGGCGTTGCCGTTGGGGTCACGCGTGTCACCCCCCCCTCCCCACGCCAGCCTGGCACCTCTACGGGACAACGCGCAACGCCGACGCGCGTCACCCCAGGTGACACGGGTCACTCCAAAGGCAGCGGGGAGGCCACGGGGCGCGCACCGGGGGGGCTGCAAGGCACGACACGCACCGACACGCGTGTACGGGACCTACCCTCGGGGTCGGACCAGAGGAGGTCGCACATGGGACCGTCGTGGGGCACCTCCTGCTTGCGGTCGATGGTGCGGATCTGGTCCAGCGTCTGGATGGAAGGCGAGAGGCCCCCGTGCACGCAAAAGATCTGTGGGGACACGCGTGCGCTTAGCGTGCGCGAAGCCTGTACCCTGTCACCGTGAGGGCGGACGGACTGTGGGGAGGACAAATCCCCCAAGCAGACCCCCCCACCACCAAAAGCAGCCCCAGGGTCTGCCCCGCACCCCATATGTGCTTAGTATGTTCTAGCACACGCTTAGCATGTCCTAGCACGCACTTAACATGTTCTAGCACGCACTTAACATGTTCTAGCACGCATTTGGCATGTGCTGGCGCGCTCATCGTGCCGTCCACAGCAGCGCCGCCACCGAAGAGGGCGAAGCTACTGGTGCACCCCCCCCCAAAACAGACCTTCCTACCCACTCGCGCGCCCTCTGCGTGTCCTAGCCCGCGCTTAGCGCGTCCTAAGGTATCCCAACGCGCTCGCAGAGCGTTCCGCGGCGGTAACGAGGCCGCGAAGAACGCAGCTCCCGGCGCGGGCACCGACCTTGCCGTCGATGATGGCGGAGAGGCTGAGGTAGTCGAAGATCTCGGTGCAGTAGCGCCAAACGGTGACGGAACCGTATTTCCGTAGGCACTCGTCGTAAAAACCGTAGACCTGGGTGATCTGCCGGCTCTCGTGGTTCCCCCGGATCAGCGTGATGCGGTCGGGATAACGGACCTGGAACGCCCAGATGTCTGGGTCCCCTCTCTGGACCCCTGGGTCCCCCCATAGGTTCCCCCCCCCCCCCCCCCCCCAGATACCTGGATCCCCTCTTCGGACCCTGGGTCCTGTCCCCGGACCCCTGGACCCTTTTTGGATACCCGGATCCCCGCCTCGGGCCCCAGGTCCCCTCCCTGGGCACCTGCGTCCCCCCATGGGTCCCCCCCACCCCGTCCCCTGGATCCCCCCTCCCGGACTCCTGGGGTCCCCCGCTGGATTCCGGGGTCCCACCTTGAGGGCCAGCAGCAGCAAGAAGGTCTCGACGCTGTAGAAACCCCGATCCACGAAGTCCCCCATGAACAAATAGTTGGTCTCGGGGACGTCCCCGCCAACCTGGGAGGGGGCATAGGGGGTGTTTAGGGGGTGTTTGGGGCACAGAGGGGGGGCTTTGGGGGCAGGGAGAGGGATTGGGGGGGCAATAAGGGGACACAGGGGCAGTTGCGACGGGGTAAAGCGGCGTGCAGAAGTGGTTGGGGGGCACCGGGGCACTTTGGGGGCATAAGTTGGGGGTGGGGGGCACAGTTATCGAGCAGGGGGCAATTAGAGAGGGTGGCTGGGGGGCACGGGAGGGTGCTAAGGGGGTAGGAGGCAGAGTATGGGGGCAGTTAGGGGGCACGGAGGATTGTTGGGGGTAGTTAGGGGTCCAGCAGAGTATTCAGGGGTTGGGGGGCTGTCGGAAAGCACTTGGGAGGCAGCTGGAGGTCGGAGGGGGCAGTTGGGGTCCACGGGGGCAGTTGGGGGTTGGGGGGGGGGGGCAACTCACCCTGAAGAGCTCCTTGAGATCATAGAACTGCCCGTGGATGTCGCCGCACACCTGGGGGTGGGGGAACGAGATGGAATTGGGGGTCAGAGCCCCCCCCAGTGCCCCCCAAGTCCTGGCTCTGCCCCTCCCCAAACCCCTAACCCCCCTATATCTCCCCCATGAAGCCTCCCTGACCCCATATTTGCCCCCCCAGCCACCAATATCCACCCCCTAGGCCCCCTCAGCCCCCCACATCTGCCCCCAAATCCCCCCCAACCCCACATTTGCCCCCCATATCACCCCTAGCCCCCATATCCACCCCCTAGACCCCCTCAGCCCCCCACATCTACTCCCAGACCCCCCCAACCCCATACCTACCCCCCATACTGCCCCCATACCTATGTACCCACCCCCAGACCCCTCCCCTGAGCCCCCAAACTCACGGTGACGGGCGAATCGACCCGCTGAACGTTGCTCTCCTCCACCAAAATCTCCCTGGGGATAAAAAAAGGTGGGGGGGGGGGGGGCAATTATTTACCCCCAGAAAGGAGCTAATTACCCGGGGAGGGGGAGGGAGAGGAGCTGGGGCGGGGGAAGATTGTTAATTAATTGTTGGGGGGTGGTTAATTACCGGGCTTTGGCGCAGAGGGCTTTCACCTCGCTCTCCTTGATCAGCTCGCAGCGCCGTAACTGCTCGATCTGCCGGTCCAGGTCGCTCAGCTCCCCCATGGCTGGGGCAAACCCACAGCAATTAGCCCCCTCCCCCCGGGGTAATTAGCCCCCGGGGGCTTAATTAGCTCCCCCACCCTGGGAACAAGAGCCCACCAGGCCTATCCTCTGTCGCATAGCGGGTGGGTGGGTTTCCATGCGGCTGGGGTGGTTGGGGGGGGGGGATTGCCCTTGGGGGGGAGGCTAAGGGCCCCCCGGCTGCCCCACAGGGGCCCCATGAGGCCCCTAATTACCCCAAAGGGTCCCTACGTGCCCCGTAACTATCCCATGGGGTCCCTCGCTGCGTCCTGGGGTTTGTAGCTGCCCCGCAACTGCCCCAAGGGGGTCCTTAATTGCCCCATGGGGGTCCCAAACTGCCCCACAACTGTCCTATGAGGATCCTTAATTGCCCCACGGGGGTCCCAAACTCCCCCCCAACTGTCCCGTGGGCGTCCCCAGCAGCCCCAGAACTGCCCCACGAGGATCCCTAATTGCCCCCCGGGGGTCCCCAGCTGCCCCACAACTACCCCGTGGGGATCTTTAATTGCCCCACACGGTCCGCAGCTGCCCCACGGCGCTCTAACTGCCCTGTGGGGTCCCCACACTGCCCCATGAGGATCCCTAATTGCCCCATGGGGGGCCCAAACTGCCCCACAACTGCCCTATGAAAATCCTTAACTGCCCCCCGGTGGTCCCCAGCTGCCCCACAGCTACCTCGTGGGGATCTTTAATTGCCCCACACAGCCCCCAGCTGCCCCACAACTGCCCTATAAGGACCCCTAACTGCCCCATGCGGGTCCCCAGCTGCCCTGTGGGGGCCCTTAACCGCCCCATGGGGCTCTCAGCAGACCCACGGGGTCTCTAACTGCCCCACGGGGGTGGCGTGTGCCCCGTAGCAGCCCCTAACACCCCCTCCCCCCCGGTCCCGTACCACCCCATGGAGTCCCGGCTGCCCCACAACTACCCCACGGGGGTCCCCAACTGCCCCGCAGACCCTATAACTGCCCCGGGGCGGAGATCTGCGAGCCCCACAACTGCCCCTATAGCTCCCCCCAGCCCCCCGAGTGCCCCCCCAGCCCCCCGACCCCCTCCCAGCCCCCCAAACCAGCCCCTTACCCCCCCGAGTGCCCCCCACCCCCCCAAAACCGCCCCATAACCCCCCTCCCCCCCCCCAGGGCGTCCCCCTCCCCGGACCCACCGGCCGCGACCCTTCGCCGCCGCCGCCACCGCTGCGCGTCACTTCCGAGCCGGCCCTCGCCGGAAGCGGAAGAGCGACGGCTCGCAGGAAGTGACGCGAGAAGGGAAGAGAGGCGGGCTTACGGCTAGAGGGGCGGGGCGACGCGGCGGAAAACCCCGCCCCCCCTTAAAGAACGCTTGGGAGGCGTCCCTAACGCCTGGGACCCCCCCCCCCCCCCAAAATACTGCCCCCCCCCGAACTCCAGGCCCCCTCCCCAAATTCCCGTGCCCCCCCCCCAAACTCCAGGGTGCCCCCAAAACCCTGTGACCCCCCCAAATTCCTGTGCTTCCCCCCCCCCCCCGCACTCCAGGGTCCCCCCAAAACTCCTGCCCCCCCCCCCCAAATTCTTGGGTCCCCCCGAACTCCTTTTGTCCCTCCCCCAACTCCTGGGTGCCCCCCCCAAAAAAACTCCTACCCCCCCCCCCCCGAATTCCTGGGTCCCCCCAAACTCCTGCCCCCCCCCCCCAAATTCCTGCCCCCCTCCCCAAAACTCCTGCCCCCCCCCCGAATTCCCAGGACCCCCCCCAATTCCCAGGTCTCTCCCAAATTCCCGTGTGTCCCCCCCAAAACTCCTGCCCCCCCCCCCTTCCTGGGTGTCGTCCATCCCCCCCACCCCATTCCCACCCCTCCCCCCGAATTCCCGGCCCTCCCCTCACTTCTGGGCCCCCCCCCCAATTCCCGAGTCCCCCCCGAATTCCCGAATCCCCCCCCAAAATTCCCGCCCCCCCCCCCCCGCCCCCGCACTGCTGGCTCCCCTCTGCTCAAGCCGTCGCCATTTTATTCTCCCGCCCCGGTCCCTTTAACACAGGAGGGGGGGGCGGAGCCAAGGCGGGAGGGGAGGGGAAGGGGGCGTGGTGGGAGGGGAAAGGGGGCGTGGCGGGAGGCGTGTCCCGGCGCGGTGACGCGTCATCAGTAGGCGTGGTTAGAGACGAAGAGGGACTCGCTGGCGGCCGCCCCCACCGGCCCGCTGGGGGTGTACTTCCCTTGGCAGGCCAACGAGTTGGCCTGGGGATAGAGAGGACGCGTGAGGTCACCGGTGACGTCACGGGGGGACACCGAGGACGTCACGGCCCCCGCCCCAACGTCCCCGGGGCGGGTGACCCACCAGAAGGGCCGTGATGCCCACCCGCGACACCCGTCGCGTGTCGTCCCGTCCCCCGTCCCCCCCTGACGTCCCCACGGGTGACCCACCAGAACCTCCTCAACGTCCTCCACCTGGGCCACCTTGTCCTCCATTGCCCTGTCCCCATGCCCAAGATGTCCCCCACCTCCCCCACTGACCCACCAGAACCTCCTCAACGTCCTCCACCTGGGCCACCTTGTCCTCCATCGCCCTGTCCCCACACCCAAGATGTCCCCCACCTCCCCGACTGACCCACCAGAACCTCCTCGACCTTCTCCTCCCAGGCCACCTTGTCCTCCATCTCCCTGTCCCCACACCCAAGATGTCCCCCACCTCCCCCACTGACCCACCAGAACCTCCTCGACCTTCTCCTCCCGGGCCACCTTGTCCTCCATCACCCTGTCCCCACGCCCAAGATGTCCTCCACCCCGCCTTGACGTCCCCACGTCCCCCGCCCCGCCGTGTCCCCCCGGGAGGAGGTGACGGTGACCTACCAAGGCTCTCTTGACGTACTCCTCTTGGGCCGCCTTGGTGTTGTCCTTCTTGCCGGCCCAAGCCCGCAGCGCCGAGGCCTGGAGCGCCCGCCCGTAGGAGAAGGTCAGGGCCCAAGGGCGCGCCAGGGGACAACGGTTGATGGCGTTGAGGTTGAGGGACGCTTCCTCCTCGCTTTGGCCACCCGACAGGAACGTGATGCCTGGGGACGTTGGGGACAAAGGTTCAGGAGGCCACCGGCGGGGACGGGGAGGTCGTGGAGATGGGGACGCCGAGGTGGGGACGTGGGTGTGGGGATGGGGACACCAGGAGAACGTGGCCGTGGGCATGGGGACATGGCGATGGGGACGCCAGGAGAACGTGGCCGTGGAGATGGGGACACGGCGATGGGGACGGAGACACCGACACCAGGAGAACGTGGCTGCGGGGATGGGGACACGGCGATGGGGACGGGGACGCCAGGAGAACGTGGCCGCGGGGATGGGGACAGCCTGGGACATGACCATGGGGATGGGGACACCATGAGAACATGGCCATGAGCATGGGGACATCATGGGGACATGACCATGGGGATGGGGACACCACAGGGACACGACTATGGGGAAGGGGACACCATGTGGACATGGCCACAGGGATGGGGACACCACGAGGATGTAAGCCCGGGGGATGGGGACACCACGGGGACACGGCCACGGGGATGGGGACACCACAAGAACATGGCCATGAGCATGGGGACACAACCATGAGGATGGGGACACCACGAGGATGTAGCCATGGGGTTGGGGACACCACGGGGACATGACTATGGGGAAGGGGACACCATGCGGACATGGCCACAGGGATGGGGACACCACGAGGATGTAGCCATGGGGATGGGGACACCACGGGGACACGACCACGAGGATGGGGACACCATGGGGACACGGCCATGGGGATGGGGACATGACCATGAGAATGGGGACACCACAAGGATGTAACCATGGGGATGGGGACACCACGAGAACATGGCCATGGGGATGGGGACACCACGAGAACATGGCCATGAGCACGGGGACACAACCATGAGAATGGGGACACCACGAGGATGTAGCCATGGGGATGGGGACACCACGGGGACACGGCCATGGGGATGGGGACACCACGGGGACACGACCACGAGGATGGGGACACCACGGGGACCAGGTGGCACTGACCGGGGACAGCAGGGGGCACGGTGCGGCGCAGGGCGGTGACGGTGGCCATGGCGATCTCCTCGGGGCTGTACTTCTTGGTGCAGGCGTGGCCCGGTGTCACCATGTTGGGCTTCAGCAGCGTCCCCTCCAGGTAGACGTGGTGGTCGCTCAGCGCCTTGTAGACGGCCGCCAGCACCTGGGGACACCGGGGACGTTGGGGACACGTCGGGGGACGCGTTGTTGGGGGACGCGTTGTTGTTGGGGGACGTCACCCACCTTCTCGGTCACGTACTGGCAGTGCTTCAGGTCGTGGTCACCATCTGGGAGGATCTCGGGCTCCACGATGGGGACGATGCCGTTCTGTGGGGGGACAGGGGACGTCGGGGACAGGGACACCCCACGGGGACGGGGACACGGTGGTGGCCAGGGCAGGTGGCCCGGGGGTGGCAGGAGGGGACAGGGAGGTGGTGACGCCGTGTCACGTCTCGGTGCCACCTCGTGTCGCCGTGCCACGTCTGGGGGACACCCGCCGCAGCTGGGAGGCCACCAAGCACCACAGGACACCCGGAGGGGACACAGGGATGGGGCTGGCGACAGGCAGGTGACACAGGGACAGGTAGGGACACGGTGAGGTGACCCAAGGACATGAAGGTCCCACCCTACCATCTCTACGTCCCACCACGCCACGTCTAGGTGCCGCCGCACCACATCTAGGTGCCACCTTGTGGTGTCACCCTGCAGGTTGGAGGCCACCCATGACCGTAGGGCACCCAGAGGTGACACGGGGATGTTGTGGGGACAGAGTGAGGTGACCCAAGGACACGGAGGTGCCACCATACCATGGCTGGATACCAGCACACCATCTCTACGTCCCACCACGCCACGTCTAGGTGCCACCTTGTGGTGTCACCCTGCAGGTGGGAGGCCACCCATGACCGTAGGGCACCCAGAGGTGACAACAAGGATGACATGGGGACACAGCGAGGTGACCAAAAGACATGGAGGTGCCACCATGCCATGTCTACGTCCCACCACGCCACGTCTAGGTGCCACCACGCCACGTCTAGGTGCCACCCTTGTGGCATCACCCTGCAGGTTGGAGGCCACCAACCACCGTAGGGCAACCGGAGGTGACACGGGGATGGGGTTGGGGACAGGGAGGACAACGGGGACAACGGGGAGGGGACGAGGACCTGCTGGCAGATGCTGGCGTAGCGGGCGAGGACGTTGGCGTTCTCCATGACAGCCAGGCGCGTGGGCGTGTGCGCGGTGATCTTGAGGACACAGCGCCATTTGGCAAAGTCGGCCCCGTCCTTCTTGTACTGGGCGCAGCGCTCCATCAGCCCGTCCAGCCCTGCGGACGTCGTGGGGACATCAGGGACGGGGACGCCGTGGTGGCATCAGGGATGGGGACGCCGGTGGGGTGTGGGGATGACAGCAGGGACGGGGACGCCGCGGTGGCATCAGGGATGGGGACGTCGATGGGGATTGGAGATGGAATCAGGGATGGGGACGCTGTGGTGGCATCAGGGATGGGGACGCTGACAGGGATTGGAGATGGAATCAGGGATGGGGACGCCGTGGTGGCATCAGGGATGGGGACACCGACGGGGTGTGGGAATGACATCAGGGATGGGGACACCGTGGTGGCATCAGGGATGGGGACGCCGTGGTGGCATCAGGGATGGGGACATCGATGGGGATTGGAGATGGAATCGGGGATGGAGAGGTGGCTGGGGCCACCCGTGGGGACACGGCTGTCACTCACCCTGGGTCGTGGTCTCGCCGTTGGTGCCAGCCAGGGGCACGACCCCCTTGTCCACCTGGGGGACGGGGACAGGGTCACCAGGGCGCTGGCCCGGTCCCCACCCTGTCCCCAGGTCCCCCCCGTTCCTCACCTGTGTCACCCCTGTGTCCCCCGGGGCACCTCCAAGTCCCCGTGTCCCTCCAACCTCCCCACGTCCCCAACATCCCTCCTGTCCCCAGCGTCCCCCTCAAAGGGACAATGCCCTCGATGTCCCCACATCCCCCTCAGGGTCCCCGCCTCGATGCCAACAAGACCCTTTTGATGGAGGTGACCTGGGTCAAGGACCTCCCAACGCCCCCCATGGCCCCACATGGTCCCCAACGCCCCTGAAGTCCCCACGTCCCCCTGATGTCCCCACGTGTCCCCACCACGACGCCGACCAGGGCCCCCGATGAAGCCACCTTTGAGGTGGTTGACCCGGTTCCACCTTTGAGGTGGTCGACCTGGCTCAAGGAGCACCCAACGCCCCTGGTGTCCCCAAGGCGTCCCCCCAGTATCCCCAAGGTGTCCCCCCGATGTCCCCAAGGTGTCCCCCCGATGTCCCCAAGGTGTCCCCACCACGATACCAACAATGGCACCTGATGAAGCCACCTTTGAGGTGGTTGACCCGGTTCCACCTTTGAGGTGGTCGACCTGGCTCAAGGAGCACCCAATGCCCCCGGTGTCCCCAAGGTGTCCCCCCGGTGTCCCCAAGGTGTCCCCACCTTGATGCCGACGAGGGCGCCCTTGCTGCGGATGACCTGGGGGAAGGGACGCCCATCGTCCGCCTTCTGGTAGAGGGTCTCATGGAAGAGGATGACTCCGCCGATGCAGGGGTCCACGCGGCTGTCGGCGGTGAAGAGCAGCTGCCGGTACCAGCGCCGGTTCTCTTCTGTGTTCTCCGCCCCCACCGAGCTCAGCCGCTTGGCGATGCTGCCTGCGGACGTCCCAGTACAAACCAGTCACTCCCAGTTCAGACCAGTATAGGGCATTATGGCCCCATGCTGCTCCAGGGTGTCCCAGGAGCTCCCAGTGCAGCTCCAGGCGCTCTCGGGGTTCCCCTGGGTTCACCTCGGGGTGCACAGCTACTTCCCTGTGCTCCCTGCGGCCACCCCAGTATAAACCAGTTCGTTCCAATATAGTCCAGTATAGCCCCGTAACCCCCACTGGTCTCCTGCTGCTGCCCCAAGGTGTCCCAGTAGCTCCCAGTTCAGCCCCAGGAGCTCCCAGGGATCTCCTGCTGCCACCTTGAAGTTCTCAGCTGCTTCCCCATCCTCCCTGCAGCCATCCCAGTATAAAGCAGTTCATCCCAGTATAGCCCAGTAACCCCCGCTGGTCTCCTGCCGCTGCCCCAAGGTGTCCCAGTAGCTCCCAGTGCCAGCCCAGGAGCTCTCAGGGTCCCCCCGGTGCCACTTCAGGGTGCTCAGCTGCTTCCCCATCCTGCCTGCAGCCATCCCAGTATAAACCAGTTCATCCCAGTATAGCCCAGTAACCCCCACTGGTCTCTGGTGCTGCCCCAGTGCCTTCCAGCACCCCCCAGTAGCACCTCATGGCACTGGAGTGCTTGGCAAGGCTCCTGGCAAGCTCCCAGTGCCTCCCAGTTGCTTCCAGTACTCCCCAGGTGCTGCCCCAGTGCCTCCCAGTAGCACCCAGTACTTCCCAGTCCAGCCCTGGTGTCTCCCAGTAACTCCCAGTGCTGCCTCAGTAGCTCCCAGTGTCCACCCAGTGCTGCCCCAGTGGATCCCAGTGTCCACCCAGTGCTGCCCCAGTGGATCCCAGTAGCTCCCAGTGTCCTCCTAGTGCTTCCCCAGTAGCGCCCCATAACTCCCAGTGCCCTTGCAGTGCGTGCCAGTAGCTCTCAGTGCTCTCCCAGTGGATCCCAGTAGCTCCCAGTGCTGTACCAGTGCCTCCCAGTAGCTGCCTGATGCTGTCCCAGTAGCTCCCAGTACCCTCCTAATACCCTCCCTGTGTGCCCCAGTCCCTCCGAGTAGCTCCCAGTGCCTCCTAATCTCCCAGCGTGCTCCAGTCCCCTTCCCAGTACACTCCCAGCGCTCTCCCTGTGCTTCCTCATCCCCTCCTAGCAGTTCCCAGTGCCTCCCAGTGTGCCCCAATATCCTCCCAGCCCCCTCCCAGTTACCCACCAGTGGACTCATCGGCAGCCAGGATACCCTTCCCGGGGGCGACGATGCGCTGGGCGATGGTCGCCAGCTCCTGCTTCTGCTCCGGGGTCAGCGCTGGCACCGGCGGGGACATTGTGGCGGCTGTGGTGACATCAGCAATGACATCAGCAACGACAACAGGGACATCAACCACACCTTGGGACGTGACGGCCCCACCCGCCCCTATGGCTGCCCCTGGGGGGGGGGAACCAGTTCAGTGGGGGGGGGGGGGACGACAGGGGACAGGACACCCAGGGGACACCCAGGTGTCTGGGGGGACACACGGGACGGGACTTGGGGGGGACCCAGGTGCCTGGGCTGGGGTGGGGGGAGAAGGGACCCCAGGGAAATGGGGGGGAGGAAGGGGGAAGGGAGAATGGGGGGGGGGGGGGGGGGAAGCGGACCGAGGCGTCCGGGCGCTGCGGGAGGCGAGCGGGAAATGGAGAGGACCCAAGGGTGCGGGGAGGGGACCCAGGAGTTCGGGGAGGGGACCCAGGAGTTTGGGGAGGGGACCCAGGAGTCCGGTTCCCCCCCCCTCCCCTCCCCGCCCAAGGGAACGTCAAGGGCGTTTCAAGGGTAGGAAGAGGAACCCAGGCATCTGGGAAGGGCCCCCACCCCCACCCTAACGTGGGACCCACATGTCCACCCCCCCAAATCTGCATTCTTCACCCCAAATCTGCATTCTTCACCCCAAATCTGCCCCCTCTCACCCCCAGATCTGCTCCCCTTTCTCTCCCAAGTCTCCCACCAGGCACCAAAATCTGCCTTTTTAGCCCCAAATCTGCCCTTTTCACCTCAAATCTGCACTCTTTCACCCCCAAATCTGCCCTTTTCACCCCCCAATCTCCCTCCGGGCACTGAAATCTGCCCCTTTCACCCCCAAATCTCCCTCCAGGCACCAAAATCTGCCCTCTTCATCCCCAAATCTCCCTCCAGGCACCAAAATCTGCCCTTCTCACCCCCAAATCTGCCCCTTTCCCCACCCCAAATCTCCCTCCACGCACCAAAATCTGGTCCTTTTCACCCCAAAGCTGCCCCTCTTCACCCCAAAATTTCTCCCCACACCCAAAATCTACTCCTTTTGTCCGCAAACCTGCCTCTTTCACCCCCAGTCTGTGCCCCCCGCCCAAATCTGCCCCTTTCACCCCAGATTATGGCCCCACACCCCCAGAATCGGCTTTTTTTCACCCCCAGATCCTGCCTCTTTCACCTCGAATCTGCCCCAAGATACCAAAACCTGCCCCTTTCACCCCCAAATTTCCCCCCATAACCCAAAGCTGCCCCTTTAACCCCAGAATCTGCCTTCGCACCCCCAAATCTCCTCCCAGAGCCCCAGATCTGCACATTTCACCCCAAAATCTGGTCCCACAACCCAGAATCTGCCATTTCCACCTCAGATCTGCTCCTTTCACCCCCAAATCTGCCCTAAGCTCCCCAAATTCGCCCCCTTTTACCCCCAAATCTCTTCCCAGACCCCAAAATATGCCTCTTCCACCCCAAATCCGCCTCTTTCATTCCCAAATCTACTTCCACACCCCCAAATCTGCCTGTTTCACCTCAAAAATCCAACCCTTTCACAGCAAAATCCACCCCCACACCCCCAAATCTGCTTCAACACCCCAAAGTCTGCCCTTTCCACCTCAAAGTCTGCCCTTTTGACCCCCAAATCTGCCCCCACACCCCCAAATCTGCCTTTTCACCTCCAAATCTGCTCCTTTCACCCCAAAATCCGTCCACGCGCCCCAAAATTCTCCCTTTCCCCCCCCAAATCTGCCTCCTTTACCTCAGAAATTCCCCCCCGCACCCCAATTCTGCCCTTTTCACCCCCAAATCTCCCCCTTTTACCTCAGAAATTCCCCCCGCACCCCTAATCTGCCCTTTTCACCCCCAAATCTGCCCCAAGACCCCCCAATCTGCCTTTTTTACCTCAAATCCTCCCTTTTTTACCTCAAAATCTGCCCCTTTCCCCTTCACAATCCCCCCCCTCCCCCCCCCCCAAAATCCGCCGCCCTCCCCCCACCTGGTCGTGCGGAGCGGCGGGGCGCGCGGGGGGGGGGGGCGGGGCCGACCGCGCCGTGACGTCAGCGCCCCCATCGCGGGGCGGGGCCTTAAAGGGGCGACGGCGCGCTGAGTCACGGTGGGGTCCACCCCGAGTTTTGGGGTGCTGGGGGGGGCTGTCCCTGGGGGGTTTAGGGACCCCAGAGGGATTTAGGGGTGCAGGGTTGTGTGTATAAGGTCCCTTGGGGGTGTTGGGGTGCGGAAAGGGGTCCCGGGGGGGGTACAGGGGAGATATTGGGGTGCAAGGAGGGGGGGAGGGAGTTTTTGGGTGCCGTGGGGGGGTCCCGGAGGGATATTGGGGTGCAGGGGGGGGGGCACAGGCGAATGTCCAGGGGGGTTTTGGGGTGCAGGGGGGGGATATTGGGGTGGAAAGGGGGGTTGCAGCCCCCTGGGGGTCGGTTTTGGGGTGCAGGGGGGGATATTGGGGTGCGGGGAGGGGTCAGATTTGGGGGTGCAGGGAGGGATAATGGGGTGCAAGGGGGGGTGGTGGGGTGCAGCGGGGGGGGTCCCTTCCCCCCCACCCCCCAAAAAAACCCTCACCTTTGGGTGTCCAGGGGCGGCACTTGGGGTGCCAGGGGCTCCCCCTTATATAGGGGCTCCCTGGGGGGGGGGGGGGGGAGGCGAGGGGGCCCCCCCCTTTCCTGACCTTCTCAGGTGACCTCTGCCCTTTCGGCCTCCAAAAATAAATTCCCCCTCCCCTCCCCCACTCCTACCTCCCGGGGGGGGAGGGGTAAGCCCCCCCTCCCCTATTTTTTGGGGAGGGCCCCCCCTTTGCTCGCAGGGACCTCCCCCACCCCTTTTTAGGGCCCCCCCCATCATTTCGGGGACCCCCCCCCCCATATTTGGGACCCCCACTTTTTTTGGGACCCCCCCCGGTGTCCTCCCCCCCATGCCCCGCCCCTTTTTGCCCCCCCTCCCTCAGTTTTGGGGGGACACCCCCCCCCCCGTTGGGGGCCCCCCAAGCTGGGGTACGGGGAGAGGGGCGGAGCTTAGCGAGGGGGGCGGGGTTTGGGGACGCCCCGCCCCTCCCCCGCCGAGAGGGAAGGGGCGTGGCCTGGTGGGGGCGAGGGGCGGGGGTTATCCAGGGGAGGAGCGGCTCTTGGCGAAGAGCTCATTAATATTCATGAGCCGCATGCTAATGAACCCTGAGGATTCAGCCAGCGCCGCGCCGAGGCTCCGCCCACCGTCCAGGCCGAGCCCCGCCCCGCTCACGCGCGGTTGCCGCGGCAACGGCTCCCCCACTCCCGCCGTGCCGTCGCCGTGGCAACCCCTGCCACGGGTTTCTATTGGTCGGCAGGCGCTGAGAGCCCGCCCCCATCCCGCCGAGCTGGTCCCCTCTCTGCCCGGCAACGCGCCCTCTCCGTCCTTCTCTGTTGGCCGCCGCGGCGACCACTCACAATTCGCCGCGGCGCGCATGCGCGGTGCCCCTTCCCGCGCCGCTCGCCGTTGCCCTGGCAACGCGGCGGCCCGCGGCGGGCGGGGAGGGGGCGGGGCCTCCGCTAATATATGCAAATAAGAGGGAGGACGGCGGGGCGGGGCGGGGCGGCGCCAGCCGAATAGGAATAAGGAGAAAGGCCCGGTCCCTTGCCGGCGAGATGCAAATGTATGCAAATGAGGGGCGGGGAGGGGTTCAGGCCTGAGAAGTGTGGGAAGGGGAGGGGGTCTCCCTCGACTCCTCCCCCTTGAAGCCCCTCCCCCAAGCCCCATCCCCCCGGGGCCAGCCTGCTGCACTTGCCCCATCCAACCCCCTGCAGGCCCCGCCCTCTTCAGACCCCGCCCCCTTCAGCCCCCACCCCTACACCCTTCCTGACACCTTGAAGCCCCTCCTCCCAGGCCCCGCCCCATTCCAGGCCCCGCCCCCTCCCCGCCCCATCCCCTCAGACCCTTTCCAGACTCCACCCCATCCTCCCAGACCCCGCCCCCTTCCAGGCCCCGCCCCCTTCCAGACCACACCCCCATCCCCTCTCAGACCCTTTCCAGACTCCACCCCTCCAGCCAGGCCACGCCCCCTCCTTACCCCCACTCCCTCATACCCTTTCCAGACTCCACCCCTCCTCCCAGGCCACGCCCCCTTCCAGGCCACACCCCCATCCCCTCTCAGACCCTTTCCAGACTCCACCCCTCCATCCAGGCCACGCCCCCTTTAGGCCCCGCCCCTCACCCCTCCCCTCTCAGACCCTTTCCAGACTCCACCCCTCCAGGCAGGCCACACCCCCTCCTCACCCCACCCCCTCAGACCTTCTCCCAGGCCACGCCCCCTTCCAGGCCACACCCCCATCCCCTCTCATACCCTTTCCAGACTCCACCCCTCCATCCAGGCCACGCCCCCTCCTTACCCCCACTCCCTCATACCCTTTCCAGACTCCACCCCTCCTCCCAGGCCACGCCCCCTCCCAGGCCACACCCCCATCCCCTCTCAGACCCTTTCCAGACTCCACCCCTCCAGCCAGGCCACGCCCCCTCCTTACCCCCACTCCCTCATAGCCTTTCCAGACTCCACCCCTCCATCCAGGCCACGCCCCCTTCCAGGCCACACCCCCATCCCCTCTCAGACCCTTTCCAGACTCCACCCCTCCATCCAGGCCACGCCCCCTTTAGGTCCCGCCCCTCACCCCCTCCCCTCTCAGACCCTTTCCAGACTCCACCCCTCCATCCAGGCCACGCCCCCTCCTCACCCCACTCCCTCAGACCTTCTCCCAGGTCACGCCCCCTTCCAGGCCACACCCCCATCCCCTCTCAGACCCTTTCCAGACTCCACCCCTCCATCCAGGCCACGCCCCCTTCTCACCCCACTCCCTCAGACCTTCTCCCAGGCCACGCCCCCTTTAGGCCCCGCCCCTCACCCCCTCCCCTCTCAGACCCTTTCCAGACCCCACCCCTCCTCCCCAACCCCGCCCCCTCCCAGTCCCCGCCCCCCGACCCCGCCCCCTCGGCCCCGCCCCCCGTGCCCGTCCATCCTCCATGGCCCCCCCCGGGGCGGCGCTGGCCGCCGGGCTCCTCTTCTTCCCGGGGCTCTTCTTGCTGGGCCGGGCCTTCCTCCGCCGCCGGGGCTGCCCCGAGGGACACGCCGCCATCTTGGCCGCCAGGTAACGGCGAGAGGGGGGGGGCTGCGTGCGAGGGACGGCCACGGGGGGGGCCCTTCGCCTGCCCCCCCCCCCATATCGTGCCTCTCCCCCCCCCTATATCGTGCCTCTCCCCCCCCATGTCGTGCCTCTGCACCCACCCATGTCGTGTACCCCCCCCCATGTCGCGCCCCCCCCCCCCTCATGTCGCTGTCCCCCCCGCCCCCCCCCCCAGGCTGGTGTCCTCCGTGCAGGCGGTGATGGCTTCCACAGCCGGTTACATCATCTCCTCCTCCTGCCACCACGTCATCGATGACCAGTGAGTGTGTGGGTGGCGTCCGTGTCCCCCTCCCCACCCCCCCACCCACCCACGGGTGCCCCCACCCCAAATTTTCCACCCCACCCCCCCCCCCCCCCACCCCAGCCACCGCAGCGCTGGTTCAGCACTGGACAGCGACCGGGGGGGGGGAGGGGCGGCCAGGACTCCTTGGGGGTGGGGGAGGGGCAGCTTGGAGTCCTGGGGGGGGGGGAGGGGCAGCTAAGACTCCTTAGGGGGGGAGGGGCAGCCCAGGGTCCTTTGGAAGGGGGAGGGGCAGCTTGGACTCTATATGGGGGGGAGGGGCAGCTTGGACTTCTTGGGGGGGGGGGAGGGGCGGCCAGAACTCCTTGGGGGGGGTGGGGGAGGGGCAGACGCCTGGGTCCCGTGTCCTTGAGGTGGGGGGAGGGGAAGGGAGGGGGGGAGGGGGGGATTAAACGGGAGCAGCTGATCCCGGGATTAACCCGGACGCTCGGGTCCCCTTGGGGGGGGGTGGGGTGGGGGAGGGGGTGTGGGGGGGGAGGGGCAGCTCACATCCCCCCCCAAGGTCACCCGGACACCATGGGGGGGGTCCCCCCTGATGTCACCCCCCCCCCCTCCCCCCCCCCCCCAGGCACTGGTTGGCGGGGACGTACCCCCAATTCGCCGTCCCCTACTTCGTCTACGACGTCTACGCCATGTTCCTCTGCCACTGGCACCGGGGACGGGTGAAGGGGCACGAGGCGGCGCCTCCCCCCACCCTGAGGGCGGCCGCCGGCTCCTACCTCCGTAAAGATCTCCTGATGGTCCTCCACCACGCCGCCATGGTGCTCGTCTGCTTCCCCGTGGCCGCTGTGAGTCGGGACGGGGACGCGGGACCGGGGACGCGGGGACGCGTCGGGGACGTGGGGTTGGGTCAAGGACGCGGGGATGGAGGGACGTGGCCTTGGGACGGACGTGGTCATGGAGGTCCACCACCCCGTCGTGGTGCTTGGGGGTTCCTCGCAACGATGGAGAGCGGGGACAGGGAAATGGGGTGGTTGGGGACACCACGGGGACTTGGGGTTGGCTCAAGGACGCGGGGATGGAGGGACGTGGCCTTGGGACGGACGTGGTCATGGAGGTCCACCACCCCGTTGTGGTGCTTGGGGGTTCCTCGCAACGATGGAGAGCGGGGACAGGGAAATGGGGTGGTTGGGGACACCACGGGGACTTGGGGTTGGCTCAAGGATGCGGGGATGGAGGGATGTGGCCTTGGGATGGACGTGGTCATGGAGGTCCACCACCCCGTCGTGGTGCTTGGGGGTTCCTCGCAACGATGGAGAGCGGGGACAGGGAAATGGGGTGGTTGGGGACACCGCAGGGACACGTCGGGGACGTGGGGTCGGGTCAAGGACGTGGGATGGAGGGACATCGCTTTGGGATCCCCTTGGGGACGCCTGGGGGACGTGGGGACACCTCAGGGACGTGGGGACACCTCAGGGAGATGGGGACAACCCGGGTTGGGCACCCTCGTCCTCCAATCAACCGTGTCCTTGTGTGACCCGTGTGTCCTTGTGTGACCTGTGTGTCCTCACCTCACCCTCTCCCTTTGTGCCCCCCCCTCGTCCCCCTCGTCCCTCCACAGCTGTGGCGCCAAGGGAAGGGTGACTTCTTCTTGGGGTGTCTCCTGATGGCCGAGCTCAGCACCCCCTTCGTCTGCCTCGGCAAGGTCCTCATCCTGGTGAGCCCCGACGTCCGGGTCCCCCCTGGAGGGTGGTGGGGGGTGGCTGAGGGTCCCCGACCCCACGGGCCACCAAGCTCTGGGGCTCCAGGAGGACACCTTGGGTGGCCATAGGTCCTCCGATCCCCCGGGGTCTCCATACCAATGTGGGGTGGCCGTGGGTCCCCAACGCTTGGGTTCCAAGGAGACCGTCTTGGTCGGCTGTGGGTCCCTCAGCCCCCGGGTGGATGTGGGGTGGCCGTGGGTCCCTCAGCCTGGGGTAGATGTGGGGTGGCCGTGGGTCCCTCAACCTGGGGTAGATGTGGGGTGGCCGTGGGTCCCTCAACCCCCGGGTAGATGTGGGGTGGCCGTGGGTCCCTCAGCCTGGGGTAGATGTGGGGTGGCCGTGGGTCCCTCAACCTGGGGTAGATGTGGGGTGGCCGTGGGTCCCTCAGCCTGGGGTAGATGGGGGGTGGCCGTGGGTCCCTCAACCTGGGGTAGATGTGGGGTGGCCGTGGGTCCCTCAACCTGGGGTAGATGTGGGGTGGCCGTGGGTCCCTCAGCCTGGGGTAGATGGGGGGTGGCCGTGGGTCCCTCAACCTGGGGTAGATGTGGGGTGGCCGTGGGTCCCTCAACCTGGGGTAGATGTGGGGTGGCCGTGGGTCCCTCAGCCCCTGGTTTCCAAGAAGCCCATCTCAGTTGGCCACGGGTCCTCAACCCTCGGGCAGACGGGAGGTGCCCACGGGTCCCTCAACCCCTGGGGACCCCCTACCGACGTCGGGTGCCCGTGGGTGCCCAACTCCTTGCCCCCCAGGAGAACCCCTCAGGTGTCCCTCAACCCCCCGGGTGCCCCCCGCCGACGCCTCACCCCTTTTTTTCCGCCCTCGCCCGCAGTACAAGCGCCAACACACGGCTCTCCACAAGCTCAACGGGGTGGCCTTGCTGGTGACCTTCCTCCTCTGCCGCGTCCTCCTCTTCCCCTACCTCTACTGGGCCTACGGGCGTCAACGGGGGCTGCCCTTCCTGCAGGTGCCCGCCGCTCTGCCCCCCGCCTACAACGCCGCCGCCGCCGCCCTCCTGGCCCCCCAACTCTACTGGTTCGCCCTCATCTGTCGGGGGGCTTGGCGCCTCTTCCGCGCCCCTCCCCCCCCGCCCGGACAGCCCCCCTGAACCCCGGACGGACCCTCTTTTCCCCCCCCCCCAAACCCGGCACCCTGGAGAGCTGGGGTGGGGTGGGGGGAAATATCTGGGGGAGTTGGGGGGAGGGAGGGAGGGGGGGCAGGCTTGGGGGATCCGTGGGGCAGGCTGGGGTCTCGGTGGGACGACTTGGAGCATCTATGGGGTAGGCTGGGGTCTCTGTGGGGCAGCCTGAGGGGTCCTGAGGTCCCTGGGGGGCACCCTGGGGTCCCTATGTGGCACCCTGGGGTCTCTGTGAGGCATCCTGGGGGGTCCTGGAGTCACTGTGGGGCACCCTGGGGCATCCATGGGGCAGCCTGAGGGGTCCTGGGGTCTCTGTGGGGCAGCCTGAGGGGTCCTGAGGTCCCTGGGGCACCCTGGGCTATCTATAGGACACCCTGGGGGTCTCAATGAGACACCCTGGGGTCTCAGTGGGGCACCTTGGGGGGGTCCTGGAGTCGCTGTGGGGCACCCTGGGGGATCCATGGGGCAGCCTGAGGGGTCCTGGGGTCTCCATGGGGTAGCCTGAGGGGTCCTGAGGTCCCTGGGGGCACCCTGGGGGGCACCCTGGGGTCCCTATGTGGCACCCTGGGGTCTCCATGGGGCAGCCTGAGGGGTCCTGAGGTCCCTGGGGGGCACCCTGGGGTCTCCATGGAGCACCCTGGGGTCCCTGTGGGGCATCCTGGGGGGTCCTGGAGTCCCTGTGGGGCACCCTGGGGCATCTATGGGGCAATCTGAGGGGTCCTGGGGTCTCCATGGGGCAGCCTGAGGGGTCCTGAGGTCCCTGGGGGCACCCTGGGGTCTCTATGGGGTAGCCTGAGGGGTCCTGAGGTCCCTGGGGGCACCCTGGGGTCCCTATGTGGCACCCTGGGGTCCCTGTGAGGCATCCTGGGGGGTCCTGGAGTCACTGTGGGGCACCCTGGGGCATCCATGGGGCAGCCTGAGGGGTCCTGGGGTCTCCATGGGGCAGCCTGAGGGGTCCTGAGGTCCCTGGGGGCACCCTGGGGTCCCTGTGGGGCAGCCTGAGGGGTCCTGGGGTCTCTGTGGGGCAGCCTGAGGGGTCCTGAGGTCCCTGGGGCACCCTGGGCTGTCTATAGGACACCCTGGGGGTCTCAATGAGACACCCTGGGGTCTCAGTGGGGCACCTTGGGGGGGTCCTGGAGTCGCTGTGGGGCACCCTGGGGGATCCATGGGGCAGCCTGAGGGGTCCTGGGGTCTCTATGGGGTAGCCTGAGGGGTCCTGAGGTCCCTGGGGGGCACCCTGGGGTCTCCATGGAGCACCCTGGGGTCCCTGTGGGGCATCCTGGGGGGTCCTGGAGTCCCTGTGGGGCAACGTGGGGCATCTATGGGGCAGCCTGAGGGGTCCTGGGGTCTCCATGGGGCAGCCTGAGGGGTCCTGAGGTCCCTGGGGGGCACCCTGGGGTCTCCATGGGGCACCCACCCCCAGGGTGCCCTGTCCCCTCTCCACCGGCTGGACCCACATTAAAGGACTTTGGGGACGTGCTGGCCTCCTCCTTGGGGGGGAGGGGGGGCAGCACTGGGGGCCCCCAGTACAGACTGGGACCCCTCCCAGTATGAATGGGATCCCCCAGACCCCTACCAGGACAGACTGGGGCCCCTCCCAGTATGAACGGGGTCCCCTGACTTCTCCCGGTATGGACTGGGACCCCTCCCAGTATGATTGGGAAGCCCCAGATCCTTCCCAGTATGGACTGGGACTCATCCCAGTATGAGGGAGATCCCCCAGACCCCTCCCAGTATGGACTGGGACCCCTCCCAGTATGATTGGGAAACCCCAGACCCTTCCCAGTATGGACTGGGACTCATCCCAGTATGAGTGGGATCCCCCAGACCCCTCCCAGTACGGACTGGGACTCCTCTCAGTATGAGGGGGATCCCCCAGACCCCTCCCAGTATGGACTGGGACTCATCCCAGTATGAGCAGGATCCCCCAGACCCCTCCCAGTATAGACTGGGACCCCTCCCAGTACGAATGGGATCCCCCAGACCCCTCTGGATATGGACTGGGAACCCTCCCAGTACGAATGGGATCCCCCAGAACCCTCCTAGTATGGATTGGGACCCCTCCCAGTATGAACCGGGTCCCCTGACCCCTCCCAGTACGGACTGGGACTCCTCCCAGTATGAATGGGAAGCCCCAGACCCCTCCCAGTATGGACTGGGTCTCCTCCCAGTATGATTGGGAAGCCCCAGACCCCTCCCAGTACGAACTGGGACTCATCCCAGTACGAGCAGCATCCCCCAGACCCCTCCCAGTATGGCCTGGGTGCCCTCCCAGTTGGGGTAAGAATGCTTTAGTAGAACAGAAAAGAAGAAACTAATAACGATCCCGACAACGCTAACAGAAATAACCGCAATAACAAAAAAATCGGGATACGCCGACGACCCACAACGCAATTCCTCACCGCCCCCAGTCCTCCCAGTTCCTATACTGGCCGTGAGAAACCGCCGCTCACCTGCCAGAGGAGAATAAAGAGCATAAAGAGAAAACCAGCGCGAATCTTCTCCGCGGCGCGGCGCCTTTGGGATTTTCGGCTGAAATCCCCGGAGTTCTGTACGTATACGTTCTGATGTACGTCTCTACGTATAGAGAAGAAACGACACTATGGATATTTTGAACTGGGCTGGGAGAAGCCAGAGCTCCGAGGACGCGGTGCGGAGGTCTCGGCGAGAAACGACGGCTTTCGCCGGCCGGCAGGAATTCCGCCACGGAATTTCCCTCCGGTGTTTCGGCAACGGGCTGTGCCGAGAGAACGCGAGCGTTCGGCGGGAACGGCGCGCTCGGTATGGAAATTGGGAGCGGGCTGGTGGGGTAAACGAGTGACAAACGCGCGTTTTTCGGTGGAGCGTTGGGTGCCGGGTGGTGAGAAGTTGCGCCGTGCGACGCTCGTTTTGTATTTTCTTTTATCGGTAGCGTCGTCATCGTCGTCGTAATTTCTCTTTTTGTGTTGTCCCGGTAAATTGTCCGTATCTCAACCCCTGAGTTTCCATTATTTATTTTTTTTTCTCCTTTCTGGTTCTCCTCCCCGTCCCACCGGAACGGGCTGAAACCATGACAGCAGTCTTGCGCGTCGTTTGTACTTTCCAATCCTTTTATTATTAATGCTGTCGTCATTTTATTAGTGTTATCGTTATTAGTTTCTTCTTTTCTGTCCTATTAAACTGTTCTTATCTCAACCCACGAGTTTTACTTGGTTTTTTCCTGATTTTCTCCCCCATCCCACTGGCTGGGGGGGGGGGGGGGGAGCGAGCGGCTGAGTTGCCGGCCGGGGTTAAACAGTGACAAATTCCAAAGTCAGATGAAAGACTAGTTCCGTGGAGAATATTGACATTGACCAAAACTTGAGAAAAGAGGTAGAACAATGAGAATCATTTTAGCAAATTAAATTGGATGGATTTAAAAGGCAATTTTTTAAAAAAAAATTGAAAGAAGGAATTAGAAAATTTTGAATTATAATGTTACCAACCCATCCGCCTCACGGACAAAAGAATTAATTTATCGCCCTTTGGGAGAGAGTTGTACCAGCACCCCTTGGGGCTGTCAGTCGCCAAAACCGTAGAGACGACTGCCAAAAGGAGCTTGGGCTCCTATTTAAAATATAAAACGATGTTTAGAACTTGCTGCAGTTCCAGGATCCTTGTTAGAGCCACCCAGCGTCGGGACCATCTGTGGAAATTCAGAGCGAACAATCACACCTCCTCGACGGAACCGCGGGACAGTTCATAGTTGCAGCCCCTCTGACCCCCAAACCCAAAGACCCTCCTGGTACCTACAGCTCGAGGATGGGATGTATTTGTAGAAGACAAGCGACCCTCTTCCCGAAACGGCAAATGTCCGGCTCCTCTCCCAACGGGAAGGGCCCTGAAAGCTCTTGCTGCTCTTCACCGTCCCATTGCTGCTCTTCACCGTCCCTCTCCACCGTCCCATCGCCGCTCTCCACCGTGTCCCATCGATTTTTTCCACCGTCCCATCGCCGCTCTCCACCGTGTCCCATCGATTTTTTCCACCGTCCCATCACCGCTCTCCACCGTGTCCCATCGATTTTTTCCACCGTCCCATCGCTGCTCTTCACCGTCCCATTGGTGCTCTTCACCGTGTCCCATCGATTTTTTCCACCATCCCATCGCTGCTCTTCACCGTCCCATCACCGCTCTCCACCGTGTCCCATCGTTTTTTTCCACCGTCCCATCGCTGCTCTCCACCGTGTCCCATCGATTTCTTCCACCGTCCCATCGCCACTCTCCACTGTGTCCCATCATTTTTTTCCACCGTCCCATCGCTGCTCTTCACCATGTCCCATCGATTTTTTCCACCGTCCCATCGCTGCTCTTCACCGTCCCATCGCTGCTCTTCACCATGTCCCATCGATTTTTTCCACCGTCCCATCGCCGCTCTCCACCGTGTCCCATCGATTTTTTCCACCGTCCCATCGCCGCTCTCCACCGTGTCCCATCGATTTTTTCCACCGTCCCATCACTGCTCTTCACCGTCCCATTGCTGCTCTTCACCGTCCCTCTCCACCGTCCCATCGCCGCTCTCCACCGTGTCCCATCGATTTTTTCCACCGTCCCATCACCGCTCTCCACCGTGTCCCATCGATTTTTTCCACCGTCCCATCGCTGCTCTTCACCGTCCCATTGGTGCTCTTCACCGTGTCCCATCGATTTTTTCCACCATCCCATCGCTGCTCTTCACCGTCCCATCGCTGCTCTCCACCATGTCCCATTGATTTTTTCCACCGTCCCATCGCCACTCTCCACCGTGTCCCATCGATTTTTTCACCGTCCCATCGCCGCTCTCCACCGTGTCCCATCGATTTTTTCCACCGTCCCATCGTTGCTCTTCACCGTGTCCCATCGATTTTTTCCACCGTCCCATCGCTGCTCTTCACCGTGTCCCATCGCTGCTCTTCACCGTGTCCCATCAATTTTTTCCACCGTCCCATCGCTGCTCTTCACCGTCCCATCGCTGCTCTTCACCGTGTCCCATCAATTTTTTCCACCGTCCCATCGCTGCTCTTCACCGTCCCATCGCTGCTCTTCACCGTGTCCCATCAATTTTTTCCACCGTCCCATCGCCGCTCTCCACCGTGTCCCATCGATTTTTTTTTACGCCGAGGGTCAAGTGCGTATTCAAGAGTTTTGGGTACCGTCCCATCGATTTTTTTTATGCTGAGGGTCAAGTGCGTATTCAAGAGTTTTCTGCGGTGGTTTTGCAGGTGATCACGGCCCACGAGGCGTTTGAAGGAACCTTGCGTTTAGGCGATGGGGCTGCGATGGAGGTTGGACTGTGACAAGTGCTACTATGAAAACTGGCTGAAAATCTGCGTATGGTGCAGAGGGTGCGTGTTGAAGCGTTGGTGTCACGGAAAGGTTGGTTTTGGGGAGCTTGGAAGGAGGTTGGGCTGGGGCCAGGGGTTTTGCATATTTGAGGGCGAGCGTGCGTGTGATCCCAATGAGCGGTGTGTTGTCCACGTGCGTAACGTTGTGGGGTTCCGTGGTTTAGCTTTTTTAGTGGTCTCTTGCAGGGTGGACGTAGAGACGTTCGTTAGGCAATAAGATAAAAAAAAATACAAGAAGAGAAACCGAGCCAGGGGATTTTCTTTTTTTTTTTTTTTTTCCCGCAGCTGGTTTTTTTATTTCCCCCGTCATTCCATTTAAATCTCCCACGGTTGCCCCCGGCAATGCCCACGCCGCGTCAGCCTCTCTCGCGAGAGCTGCCGGCTCTGCACGGTCCCTCTGCCCTTCTCCGGGGCTCCTGGGCTTCGGGAACCTCCCGGTCCGCCTCAATCTAGCGCTTAGCCGCCAACTTACCATTGCGTCCGCTGGCCTCGCCGTTGACCGATGTGATTTTAATAACTACATTGTTATTGCATTTAACGAGCTAGTTTCCTACCTAGTTTAGAAAGACACCTATTGTTTTCTATCTACACCCCAGAAAAATTAAGTTGAATTCCCTACCTGGTCCCATTGCTGATGCAATAGGTGTAGCTGTAGCACAGGAGCATCCTGGGGGGGTTACTTTCTCTGTTCAGGGTCTCATTTGCTGTAAATTTAAGGCAGGTGAGAACAGTGCTGCTGCTCCTCCAGCTGACCCTATAACTGCTGGGGGTTTGCCCTTTCCCAGGGGATTGTGCTAAGGGTGGTGGGCGGAGGCTGGGGGGTATTTGAGCCACAGCCTCTGCTGGGGGAGCTCATTGTGCTCCTGGGTTTCTCTGGTGTTGGTGCTCAGCTCTTCCTTGAGTGCTTTGCAGCTTTTGAGCTGGCTCAGCCCTTTGGGAAGAGGTGTCTGCCTGAGGTAAGAGCTTCAGGACCAGTCAAGGTTCAGCAGCATGGGTGGTAGAAAATAACACTTACATGCAGTGCTTTTTTTCTTCTTCTTTCTTTTTTTTCAGGTCAGTAGTTTTGTTTTGAGAGTTCAGGGGCAGAAAGATGGTTTAATAGTAGGCATTGTTTGGTTTGGTTTGGTTTTAATTCTTCATGCGTTGTGTTTTCCTGGAATTCCCAACTTTATTGAAAATGGAACCTTGTTTTTTTAACAGTTCTGCTATGTAAGTTGATGATATCTCTCTTAACGGGACCGATGGTGACATTGTTTAGCAGGGGTTAGGGTGAGCATCTTGTATGTATTTGTATATGGAGTTTTAGTATTTCTGAAGAAAGCAGATGGGCCGTGAGGCACAGTGCCTTTCAGTGTCTGGGATGCCTCGTCACCTTTCCTCATTTCCCACAGAATGCCAATTTATCCCTAGAATCTTTGCAGCTGGTGGCAGGCCCCTCGTAGATTACAAGCCTTGGGGCTTGACTTTATTTTATGGGCATGGAGCAGAGCTCGGAGTCTCTGGGGAGCTGTAGGTTAGGAGGTGCCCCCAGAATTCGGGATGTTGCTCAGAAGAGCGGCTCCTGAGGAGTAACCACTGAAGGGGGTTCAGGGGTGCAAACCGAGGGCAGGAGGTGTCAGGAAGCAGTGGCGTTCCTTTCCTGACAGTTGAGGAGAAGAAAAGGGGTTTCTAAAGTTTTGGGACTGCTGGGAAAGGGAGGAGGGTTCATCAGCCCTTCTCAGAGGAGTTTTGCGGTTGGATTTGAATGTCATAGAATCGTAGAATGGTTTGGGTTGGAAGGCACCATAAAGATCCTCTAGTTCCAACCCCCCCAGGGACAACTTCTGCGAGATCAGGTTGCTTCCAGCCCTGTCTGACCTGGCCTTGAATGCTTCCAGGGAGGGAGCATCCGCAGGTTCTCTGGGCGACGTGTTCCAGTGCCTCGCCATCCCTAGTGAGAAACGTCTTCCTAACGCCTAAACTAAATGTACCCTCTTTAGGACTAAAGTCGTTACCGCCTTGTCCTATGGCTGTAGACCCTTGTATAAAGTCCCTCTGCAGGTTTCTTATAGGCACCCTTTATGTACCGTGAAGTCCGCTATAAGGTCTCCTGCAAAGCTGCATGCTGGTGAGCGATCCGAGCAGTTGAGGCGGTTGTTGGCCAGGTCAGTGTTGAATAGCAAAGTATTATGGGGCTGCTCGGTTCAGCATTTACCTTCTGTTGTGGAGGTGCTGTGTGGGCTGTCTTTGAATTGGATGAGCATTTGAGGTGAGCTGTGGATTACTGAGGGGGAGTGTGGGGCTGAGGAATTCTCATGAGCGCCATGCTAACTTGCTGTCTCTTGGTACCTTATGTACCACCAGTGACGACAGCTGCAGGGTCTGACTCTGGAATGAGCGGGGAAGTGAACACGGTGGCACTTGTGTGGAGGGGGGAGTTGGGGAAGTAGTTGGTGGCCAGTGGGATGCTTACTCCCTTTTCTGATTTGTTGTTTGTTTGTTTTTTTCATTGCAGATGTTGAAGAGCAATGTGTCCCCTTGAGGAACATCCCAGTTAGCCTGTGTGGTTTTGTGGAGGATGGATTTGGACCCTCAGCCCTCTGAAAGCTAAGTTGAGGGACCAGGCTGGGAGGAAGGGAGAAAGCTGGGAATTGCAGGGAGGAGTTTTAAAGTTAGCGCAGGAGAGAGGGCTGTCCCAAAGCAGTCGCCTTTGCGCAGGCAAAGGGAGCGGGTTGCTTTTCAGCTCGAGACCCGTGTGTGCCAGACAGGGCAGTTCCAGCCTGTGTCCGCGGTGGCGTGTAGTTTGTGTAGTCTGTCTTGTGCGCTTAGACCTTCCTCGGGTCTCGATGTCCTTGTCGTGCTTTGCGCCGGAGGAGCGAGGCATGCGCTTCGGGTGCTGTCCCTAGGGTTTCGAATGCTCTTGCTCATCAGCCCGGTGCCAATCGGGTGCTTCTTTTCTCGTGCTCGGAGCTCTAAAGCATGGATCGGTCTCGGCGGGTTCCGGTCGGTGCTCTACAGCAGCATTATTTCGGGCTGCATCGGAAGCTCTGCTCTCCAGCCGTCCGTTTTCTCGGACTGGGACTTCTTCCCCGCATCCTGACATCCTTAGGTCTCGACGCCAGGCTTCTGGCGCATCTGTCGTCTGGGTTTTGACAGTGCTGTCTTGTAACGGGCCGTTCCGTTTGACTCCTCTGGGTCTGCCGTGGAGCCTCCTGACCTCGCGGTTGCGGCCCCGTAGGTCATCTTGCCTGATGGCGCCTCCCGTCCAGGGGTCATTCTTCTTGCTGAGTTTTCTCTCTCGTTGAATCACCTCGTTGGTAGCGTTCCGCGTGGTGACGTTCTGCACACGGTGTGCTTGGCTTGGAGCTGCTCTGCCCGGGGATGTAGAGTCAGGGGTAGGTGGAACAGCGATAAGAGTCTACGGGTGAAACGTTGATGTGCCTAGACCGTTTAGGCGAGGGTTGTACAGTCATCTGGGCTCGAGTAGCCATCAGCGGGCTGCGTGGACAGCCATGCCGATAGTGTTTCACGGAGACGATTGGAGCCGTGTGGCAGGGGCTGTTGAGGGGCAGTGAAGCGGATTTGACTCTCTAAGGTGTTAAGACTTGCACGTGATGGGCTCCAAGTTTGGCCCTGATTTTTTTTTTGGTTGGTGGGGGTGTAGGGTTTAGGGTTACTCCGTGTGGGACCCAGATGATAGAACACCAGTATGATGATTAAAGTTGCCCCTTTATTGAGCTTAGCTGATCATTCTTATACAATTCTCTAAGTTGTTTAGAAGCTTTGATTGGCTGCTGCACGCAAGCATGTGGTGTCCACGCGCAGAAGCGTAAGCAGTGATTGGTTACATCGATACTGTCCACGTGTATAAACATAAGATACAGTTAGTTATACTTGCTCTGTACACACGCATACACACAGGATATAATTGGCGATATTAGAGCATGCAAAACTTGTCTTAGTTCAATCGGTCGAGATAAGCCCCTGAATTGAGGTCGGTTGTGCCAAGTTCCCTTTATCACGGAATGTGCATCTGTGTTTTTCTAATTGGGATCTTTCTTCTTCTATCTTCTTGTTTGTTCTGTTCAGGGCCTTCAAAGGTGTCTGGAAGGCTCTTGCGACCATGAGCTACTTTCAGGCCCAGTAACTAAGTTCCATATAATTGAACCCTACAGTGGGGGGGGGTGTGGGGTGTTTTTGTTGTTTGTTTGTTGGGTTTTTTGTTTTTGTTTTTTTTTTTATGACAGGCTGTAGCAGGACTCCAGATGGACTTTGTAGATGGAATCAATACCTCTGGAGTTGTGAAGCTCTTGCTCTGCATCCAGGTGACTCGTTCAATATGTTTGTGGGGGTTTTTTTCAGACGTGGAGGGGCAGGATGTGACCCACAGAGAGATGGGGGAAGGCAGCAGAGCGCTGTAAGGAGGTGGGTCCGTGAGTGGACTCTGAAGGAAGATGCGTCCGGTGGCTCTATGAGACTGCTTTGCTTTGCTGTGTTTTGCAGTTTTCTTGCATTGTATTGGTCTGTATTTGCCTTTGCCCTATGTTGTTTTGTTGTGTATTTGTATCGACTGTCATGTGAGACTGTCTCGCATTGCCTGGCCCTGCATTGTGTTTTGTATTGCAGTGCTCTGTACTTGTATGGATTGCCACCTGAGGCTGCCTTGCCTTCTACGGTTCTGTATTGGTTTGGTATTGTTTTGGTCTGTACTTGTATTGACTGTCACGTGAGAGTCTCTTGCATTGGCCCTGTTCTGTTTTGTCTGGTATGGCAGTGCTCTGAGTTGTTTTGCCTTGACCAAGGTAAGAGTACTGCCTTGTATGGCATTATATTTGCATGTGAATTACATGGCTCTATGTTCGTGTGCGTCTTGTATGGCATTGTAGAGGCAGCATAGAAGGTTTAATGACTTTGGGCTCTTTGCATGCAAAGAGTTGAGGGGATCGCAATTGGACTGTGAACTAGCATTGAGTAAGGCAGGAACTGGGCAATGGTGTTCATCTTGTTTATGCGGATGCTTTGTGGCAGGTCTCTATAACTGGTCAAGGCCTTGAGGTCTGAGTAGCAGCGTGACGGGTCTTGGAGCGATCGGTAACTTTGGGAGAGCTCTGTGTTTGTGATGCTCTGGGTTTTTTTTCAAGTGCCATGGAGGACACTGGCTGTGAGGATGTGTTATTTTTGGAATAGGTGGGAAGCAGGGTAGGGGAGCGGTGGAGGACTTGACTTCTCTCTCAAGGATGAAGTGTCTGTTGACAAGCTTTGTGTGTTGTTTTTGCAGGTGATGACAGGGCACGAGAGGTGCTTAAAGGAACCTTGCCTTTAGGTGACATGGCTGCTACGGAGGTTGGGCTGTGACACGTGGTACTGTGAAAGCTCAGTATCGGGTTGAACATGAGCGGATGGTGGAGATGATGGTGCGTGTTGAAACATTGGTGTAACAGATGGGCAGTTTGTGGGGAGGTTGGAAGGAGGTTGGGCTGGGGCCCGGGTTTTTGCAGGTACGGCGATTTGTGAGGCCCCTGCTGCTGCAGGCACGGGGTGACGGCCTCTCCAGGCCTGTGGGCGGTAGGATAGATGAGGTGAGAGTGCGGGCTGGCGTGTGTGTTGTCTGAATGAGTGGTGTGTTGTGAATGTGTCTAACCTTGTAGGGTTATGTGGTTTAGAGTTTTTGGGTTTTTTTTCCTTTCAGGTTGGATGTAAACCTGAGATTTTTTTCAAGGAATTAGGGAAAAATCCCCAAAACTTAGAATAAAAAACCGCAGCTGGGATCTGGGTTGGTTTTTGGTGTGTCCTCCCGTGCCCCATTTTTTTTTTCTTTTCCCTGGCCCCAGCTGCTCCATGAGGCAATGGTTATTGCCAATGTTTGGACAGGGCTTTGGTTCGTGCCTGGGTTTTCACTGGCAGGGTGATTTTTTTTTTTTCAAGGTTCCCAGGAACGGCATTCCTGTGGAGCGCTCCCCTGGAACCGGGTAATTGCCAGTCAGCGCAGGGAAATATGTTGTTTGGTGGATGGTCTTTGGAAGACAGTTGAGGATTTTGCGGGCGAAGGGTGGGGGGAGTTGGACTAGATGGCCAGCATGGAGTAGGCCAGGGTTGTGAAGTGCATGAGTGTAACTCTATTTGTCTGTGGTGGGTTTGTAAAATATTTGGGTGCTCTTTGTAGCTTGTGATGTAATGATATTTTTCAATTTCTGGTTTTGTGTCGAGGTGTGGAAGTGGACGGTCTGTCAAGATGAGCAGAGCTCCCTCGTTTGCTGCCCGGGAACGGGGATTGTGCAGCTAATATCACCTCAGGGAGTAAAGCTTCTGGATGTGCAGCGATGGATGTAATGGGAGCGAGGAATGTGGAAAAGACCACTCTGTAGAGCTTTGCAGGTACTAAATAGTGGCATTTCTTCTTCAGGTAATGCTAATTTTTTGGAGTTTAAATGTATTTGTAAAAATAAGGATTAAAAGAGGACTAGAACTAATAGTGTCAAATATTTGAGCAGTGAGGCCATAAGTCTTTTCTATATATTGTACAAAAAGTACATTGTAGAATTGGACTTTAAATACTGACATAGCTGAAAGTATGTGCAATGAGTAATGGATCAAATGAAGCACTAAAAATAAAATGAAAAGAAGACAGGTAATTATGTGTCCTTGTGGGAATCACAGTAGTAATGGCAATCACCAAGGGAAGCATAGAGGGAAACATGGGCGTTTAGTGCCCATAGGTGAACTTAGCTGTTGAAGTGAGTGAAAGTGTCTGTTGGAATTAGGCATCCAAGGGCGAGTTGTAGATACCTTGAGGAAAATGTAGCTGCTGCTGGGTTAATGGAAAGGGGGTGCATTCCTGACTCTAGTGATTGCACAACTTTGAAATTGGAGCTGTAGCTCCATAAATGTGAAATGGGCTCGGGCGCGGTGCGGCGCCGAAATGGGCTCGGGCGCGGTGCGGCGCCGAAATGGGCTCAATAAGTGGATAATATGTTTGTGTGTGTGGTGTTATTCTGTATTTCACTGTCCCTGTTGTCCTTCCTGTTCTTTTCTTTCCCTGACCCTTTGTGGTGCTCCGTTACTCTTTTTATTATTCATGTCTTCTCTCTCTCTCCAACCTCCCGTGCTTTTCACAGTCTCTCTCTATCTCTTGACATTATTCTCATCTGTTGCATTGTGTTACTTCCTGTCCCATCATGTCATGTTGTATCTGTTCCTCCTGCTTTTTTCTCCATCTGTCCAGATCTCTGTCCTTTTTTTCTTCTATTGCTGTCTCTGTGCCCTGCTTCCTGTTGCTATATTTTCTGTATTTCTCTCTGTTCCCTTCCTTCTTCCATCCTTTCTAACTGTATTCCCGTCTCGAGCTAGCTGTCCCTTCTCTTTTCTCTCTTCCTCCATATCTCTCTGACAGCCTATCAGTCACAGTTGTTTTTTTCTCCGGTGCTGTCCTGTTCTGTCCCTTGTTTCTCACTCTCGTTCTGTCATGCTCCCTGTGTCTTTTTTGAACTCCTCCATCTCTCTCCTGCAGCCTATCACTATTTTTTCCTCTGCCATCCCTTTGTCCTTCTTCCAGTCTTTGTGTCTCTCTCCCTTTGTTCTCCCTCCCTTCCTTTTTTTCCTTTCTTGCTACATCTCTGTTCTGCTCCCTAGAATAGAATCAAATCGCATTGAATCAAATCGTGAAATTTGGAAAGGACCTCTAAGATCATTAAGTCCAACCATCAACCCAACAGCACCATGCCTGCTAAATCATGTCCGAAAGTGCCACAGCTACGTGTGTTTTGAACACCTCCATGGATGGTGACTCCATCACTACCCTGGGCAGCCTGTTCCAATGCCTGACAACCCCCTCAGTAAATGATTTTTTTCGTGATATCCAATCTAAACCTTCTCTGGCGCAACTTCAGGCCATTTTTTCTCGTCCTATTTCTAGTTACTTGATAGAAGAGACCAGTACCCACCTCGCTACGATCTCCTTTCAGGTAGTTGTAGAGAGCGATAAGGTCTCCCCTCAGCCTCCTTTTCTCCAGAGTAAACCACCCCAGTTCCCTCAGCCGTTCCTCTTACGACAGCAGACAGGGTTTGTTTTAGCTGAGCTTTTGTCTTTCCAATTTCCTTACTCTATGACCTAACAAGATCCCTGCACTCCTCCCAGTTTGCCCGCCCCTTCTTCCAGAGATCATAAATTCTCCTTTTGTTTCCTGACTCCTAGCAAAAGCCCACCGGTCGTTTTCCTCGGCAATTCGACATTGCAGCACAGGGGAATAGCCTGGTCCCGAGCTGTTAAGATTTCCTTCTTAAAGAACGTCTGTCCCTCCTGGACCGTCTCCCAAGGGACTCTTTCAACCAGTGCCTCAACGAGGCCAAAGTTTGCCCTCCGCAAGTCCAGAGCGCTGGTTTTGCTAACCCCCTTCCTTGTCTCACCAAGAATTGAGAATTCTGTCATTTCATGGTCACTAAGCCCAAGATGGCCTGTGACCATCACACCTCCCACCAGTCCTTCCCTGTTCGTAAACAATAGATTTAGTAGGCATTGGTGGGCTGTGTGGACAGTAACGTTGAGATTTTTTTACGGAAATGATTGTAGGCCTGTGGCAGAGGCTGTTGAGGGGTGGTGAAGTAGATTTGAGTCTCTAAGGTGTTGAACCTTGCATGTGATGGGCTTAAAGTTTGGCCCTGGGTTTTTTGGTTGTTTTTTTTTTTTAAATGGCTGGTTGTAGCTGGAGTACTGGTATTCCTAGATGGAATCAAGATCTCTGGAGTTGTTAAGCTCTTGCTCTGCATCTAGGCCGATTCGTTCAATATGGGGTTTTATTCAGATGCGGAGAGATGAGATGCGTGCCCCAGAGCAACGGAGGAGCGGAGCGGAGTGCTGTAAGGAGGTGGATCTGTGAGTGGAGTCGGAGGGAAGATGCGGCCGGTGGCTCTATGACTAGCTGATAGGGTTTTTTTTTCTTTTATTATTTTGAAGGTGTGAAGCAAGGAGTGAAGTGGGCCATCAGCACTGGAGGTGTCTTGTGCAAGGTGAGCTCTGACTACTGGCTTAAAGGAACTGTTCCTTTGGAGGTGTTGCATTGTTATCAAAGTTGGAATCATCCCTTGTTTGTCTTTGCAGGCAGTGCACATGCTTTGATGTGGCAAGCTCTTGATGACAGAGTGGGGTAGTTGAGTGGCCAAGGTAGAGGAGAGGGAGTTGGGAATCCGTGCGGGTGGGCTGAGGTTTTGGGCGGCCTCTCAGCATGCGTCTTCTGCTTTGGTTTTTGCAGGTGGGGCATGCAGCCTCAGAGGAGCCGTGCCGCAGGCCAATGAGGAGTTTGAGAAGGTGAGGTGGTTGTGGGCTGAGTTGGTGTTGAATATCAAATATTACATGGTTGCTTGATTAAGCATTTATTTTTGTTTTGCAGGCGCAGTGCGGGCCACCTTTGGATTTGGATTTGGATGAGTGCTCAAGGTGACCTGTGGATTAGGGAGGAGGAGAATGGGCCTGGTGAGTCTCACGACTGCTACGCTAATTTTGTGTGTCTTGCTGTCTCAGGTACCATGAGCGATGATGGCCGCAGGGTCTGACTCTGGAATGAATAGGTAAGCATAATGCTGTGGTGTGTGTGATTAAGAGTGGGAGTTTGGGAAAGTAGTTGGTGTTGGCTGATGGGTTACTTCTTGCGTCTTCTGATTTTGAGAGGTTTTTTTTTTGTCTTGACTGCAGATGATGAAGATGAACCTGGCAACTGCAGAGTTGAAAGCATCCCATGTTTGTGTTTTTGCAGATGATACGCATGCCTTGAGGTGGCAAGCTCTTGATGACAGAGCGGGGTAGTTGAGCAGCCAAGGGAAAGGAGAGGGAGTTGCGAATCGGTCCGGGCAGGCTGCGGTTTCGGGCGGCCTCTCGGCATGCGTCTCTTGCTTTGGTTTTTGCAGGTGGTGCACGCAGCCTTGGAGGGGTGAAGCTGCATGGCGATGTGCAGTCTGAGGAGGTGAGGTGGTTGTGGGCTGGGTCGGTGTTGAATATCGAAGTATTAGGTAGTTGCTTGGTTAAGCGTTTACCTTTAGTTTTGCAGGTACTGCGCGGGCCAGCTTTGGAATGGGATGAGCCTTCGAGTTGAGCTGTGGCTGAGGGAGGAGGAGCATGGGGCCAGTGACTTCTCGTGAGTGCTGTGCTAACTCTGTGAGTCTTGCTGTCTCAGGTACCCTGAGAGTTGATGGCTGCAGGGTGTGACCCTGGAAAGAGCAGGTAAGCATAACACTGTGGTGTGTGTGTGATTAATTGGGCTTTTGGGAAAGTAGCTGGTGTTGGCTGATGGGTTACTGCGTCTTCTGATTTTGCTGGTGGTGGTGTTTTTTTTTTTTTGTTTTGTCTTGACTGCAAGCGATGAAGAGGAACCTGGCGACTGCCGGACGGTCCCAGTTAGCCCATGTGATTTGTGCGGAGGCTGGATTCGTACCCTTGGCCCTCTGAAAGTTAGGTTGAGGGACCCGGGCTGGGGAGTGGCTGGGAGGGAGGGACAGAGCTGGGAATTGCCAGGAGGGGTTTTAAAGTGAGAGTAGGAGGGCAGGAGTCCTGTTTGGGAAGATGAAGGGCGTGGGTTGCTTTTCAGCCTGAGACCAGCGTGTGCCGGGCAGGGCAGTTCTGGCCTGTGTCTGTGGTGGTGTGTAGTTTGTGAAGTGTGTCTTGTCTGCCTTCGACCTTCTTCAGTGGGGGGGCAGGGAATCACCGCTCGGGGACTAGCTGGGTGTCGGTCGGCGGCTGGTGAGCACTTGCCCTGTGCATCATTTGTACATTCCAATCCTTTTATTACTACTGTTGTCATTTTATTAGTGTTATCATTATCATTATTAATTTCTTCTTTTCTGTTCTATTAAACCGTTGTTATCTCAGCCCAGGAGTTTTACTTCTTTTCCCGATTTCCTCCCCCATCCCACTGGATAGGGGGGGAGAGAGTGAGTGAGAGGCTGCGTGGTGCTTAGTTGCTGGCTGGGGTTAAACCACGACAGTCCATTTTGGCACCCAATGTGGGGCACGAAGGCTTGAGATAACGACAAACCTGACCAGAGCTTGTTAAAACAAATTTGGTCCAAGTGTTCATTGTGTTGATTTATGTGTTCTTAGAGTTGTTGCTCTGGCTTTTAAAGCTCTGTTATGTATCACCTCGCTTGCTGTATATAGTTCCTCTTTTACTGCTTATCCGTGGGAGGTGGATTAAGGTTTTCGCTTTGATGTATGGTATAACACTGGTTTATGGTATGATAAAGTCATCGGCTGTGGGATTAATCTGGTATTTGCACTTAGCATTGTCACCTTTATACGGCGGGAGCCACCTGTGGGAAACTATTACTAATTATACCATTTACCTTTCCTCCATGGAAAACCAGTCTATGGGTGGGGTACCTTTCTTCCCCTCTCCTTTCTCCTTCAGTCCAGTTACTCTGGTGTCTGAGAATTTTGAAAAATTTGAATACTCCTGGGGTGTTGGGACTAGCACGGTCCTAGCCCTACTGCTAGGAATTAGCATACTTCTGAATGTGGTTCAGCTCTCGTTTAAGGTTAAACAGCTATTTAAGAAGATCACCCAGAGATGTGCCCCCAGGCTAGATAATTATGAGTGTCAGGGTGTGTAGGGTAGTATGGGCAAGTACCTAGAAAAGTGGGCACCTCCAATGTTTTGGAAATTCACCCCTGAACAAGTGCAGGATCCAGAAGAATAGTAAAATATTTGGAAAAGGTATGCTGTCACCCCGGCAGCTCCAGAGAGATACAAATCACTGCAACGTGCTGGGGCCTGGCCCATGCCTATCGAGTCCTGTTTGACATTACTCAGTTCCCTCAAGGGGAAGAGAAAGTCTCTAGGCCTAACAACAAAACGATGAGCACCGCGGCCACCCAAACCTCGGCAATGGGCGCTGCGGCCCCTCTAGGCCTGGCAAGGAGCATTGCAGGCACCCAGACCTTGGCGACAGGCACCGTGACCCCTCCAGCCCCAGCGACGAGAACTCGGGCTCCCCAAACCTCAACAACAGGCACTGCAGCCCCTCCAGCCCCGGCAATGAGCACAGCAGCTACCCAAACCTTGGCAACAAGCACTGCTGTCCCTCCAGCCCCACTGATGAGCACTGCTGCTACCCAAACCTCGGCGACAGACACTGCGGTTATCCAGAACCCGACGAGCGATACCGCAACTGAACCAGAGGACCAACCTGGACCAGTATCGGTTGCCCCCGTACAGAAAAGGAAATATACAAAAAAATCAGTTCGCTTAGTGAAGGATGAAGATGAACCAAGGCCATCACGGGAACCGGAGGAAGAGGTAGAACCAGAGGTAATAACCCGGTCCCTATCCTTGAGTAAGCCGCAGGATTTGCGAAAGGATTTTGGCCACCATATAGGTGAGCATATTATCACCTGGCTCCTCCAATGCTGGGACAATGGGGTTAATAGCTTGGAATTAGAAGGTAGGGAAGCCAAGCAGCTGGGATCGCTTGCCAGGGAAGGTGGCATTGACAAGGCAATTGGAAAAGGGACACAGGCCATCAGCCTCTGGAGATGACTACTGTCAAGTGTGAAGGAGAGGTACCCCTTTAAGGAAGATGTTATATGTCAATCAAGCAAGTGGACCACCATGGAAAAAGGTATTCAATATCTGAGGGAATTAGCTGCGCTAGAGACAATTCATCGTGACCCGGACAACCCACAACTACCCAAAGATCCAGACAAAGTTCAATGCACGCGACCCACATGGTGGAAGTTTGTATGGAGCGCACCATTGTCCTATGCCAACTCACTGGCAATAATGGCCTGGAAAGACGAAGAGGCACCGACAGTGCATGAAGTGGCTTGCCAACTCCATCAATACGAAGAAAATCTCTCCTCCTCCCTACATGCCTGCATTTCGGCTGTGGAGAATCTGTCTGAGGATTTCCAGCAATTCAAAGAGGATATGTCCTACTCCACACTTGTAAGGACCCATGTCTCAGCTATTAGGAGTGAGTGTTCTTCTGCCCAAGAGAGAGACTATAGAAGACGCACACCGCGAGGTGCCCTGTGGTTTTACCGATGTGATCATAGAGAGGACATGAGGAAATGGGATGGAAAACCTACCTCGGTCCTAAATGAACGGGTACGTGAGCTGCAAGGAAAAAAACACCACAAAAGGGGATTCTACCAGGAAAAATGCCACTCCAGTTTCCAAATGGAGTAGAAAGGCTGATTTTATTTCCGATTCTCTTGAAGGGAATTCTGAGCCAATTTTATGAGAAGTGAATACTGAATACTCTGACCAGAATTAGAGGGGCCCTGCCTCCAGCCAGGTGGAGGAAAGGGATAACCGGGTCTATTGGACTGTGTGGATTCGATGGCCTGGCACGTCAGACCCACAGGAGTATAAGGCTCTAGTAAACACTGGCGCACAGTGCACTCTAATGCCATCAAGTTATAAAGGGACAGAACCCATTTGTATTTCTGCTGTGACAGGGGGATCCCAAGAGTTAACTGTATTGGAAGCTGAAGTAAGCCTGACTGGAAATGAATGGCAGAAACACCCCATTGTGACTGGTCCAGAGGCTCCGTGCATCCTTGGCGTAGACTATCTCAGGAGGGGGTATTTTAAGGACCTGAAGGGGTATCGATGGGCTTTCAGTATAGCTGCCTTGGAGACGGAGGGCACTGAACAGTTGTCTACCCTGCCTGGTCTCTCTCAAGACCCTTCAATTGTGGGGTTGCTGAAGGTTGAAGAACAACAAGTGCCAATTGCTACCATGACGGTGCACCGGTGGCAATATTGCACCAACCGAGACTCTCCGATTCCCATCCACAAACTGATTCGCCAACTGGAGAGCCAAGGAGTGATCAGCAAAACTCGCTCACCCTTTAATAGTCCCATATGGCTAGTGTGGAAGTCTAATGGGAAATGGAGATTAACAGTTGACTATCGCGGCCTGAATGAAGTTACCCCACCGCTGAGCGCTGCCGTTCCAGATATGCTAGAACTTCAATACAAGCTAGAGTCAAAGGCAGCCAAGTGGTATGCCACAATGGACATTGCTAATGCGTTTTTCTCAACCCCTTTGGCAGCAGAGTGTCGCCCACAATTTGCCTTTACTTGGAGGGGTGTCCAGTACACTTGGAATCGATTGCCCCAGGGGTGGAAACACAGCCCCACCATTTGCCATGGACTAATCCAGACTGCCCTGGAAAAAGGTGAAGCTCCAGAACACCTGCAATACATTGATGACATCATCGTATGGGGCAACACAGCAGAAGAAGTCTTTGAGAAAGGGAAGAAAATAATCCAAATTCTTCTGAAAGCCAGTTTCGCCATAAAAGAAAGTAAGGTCAAGGGACCTGCACAGGAGATCCAGTTTTGGGGAATAAAATGGCAAGATGGATGTCGTCAGCTCCCAATGGACGTGATTAACAAAATAGCAGCTATGTCTCCCCCAACTAACAAAAAGGACACACGGGCCTTCTTAGGTGTTGTGGGGTTTTGGAGAATGCATATTCCAAATTACAGTTTGATTGTAAGCCCTCTCTATCAAGCGACCAGGAAGAAGAATGATTTTAAATGGGGCCCCGAACAACAACAAGCCTTCGAACAAATTAAATGGGAGATTGTTCATGCCGTAGCTCTTGGACCAGTCTGGACAGGACAAGATGTTAAAAATATGCTCTCCACTGCAGCTGGGGTGAATGGCCCTACCTGGAGCCTCTGGCAGAAAGCACCTGGGGAAACCCGAGGCCGACCCCTGGGGTTTTGGAGTCGAGGATATTGAGGATCCGAGGCTCGCTCTACTCCAACTGAAAAAGAGATACTGGCAGTGTATGAAGGAGTTTGAACTGCCTTGGAAGTGGTTGGTACTGAGACACAGCTCCTCTTAGCACCTCAACTGCCAGTGCTGGGCTGGATGTTCAAAGGGAGGGTCTCTACACATCACGCGACTGACGCCACGTGGAGTAAGTGGATTGCACTGATCACACAGCGGGCTCGCATAGGAAACCCCGGTCCTCCAGGAATGTTAGAAGTGATCACGGACTGGCCAGAAGGCAAAGATTTTGGGATGTCACCAGAGGAGGAGGTGGCACGTGCTGAAAAGGCCCCGCTGTATAAAAAACTGTCAGAAAATGAGAGGCAATATGCCCTGTTCACTGATGGGTCCTGTCGCATTGTGGGAAAGCATCGAAGGTGGAAAGCTGCTGTATGGAGTCCTACACGACAAGTTGCAGAAACTGCTGAAGGAGAAGGTGAATCGAGTCAGTTTGCAGAGGTGAAAGCCATCCAGCTAGCGTTCTAGTGTTAGACATTGCTGAAAGAGAAAAGTGGCCAGTGCTTTATCTCTATACTGACTCATGGATGGTGGCAAATGCCCTGTGGGGGTGGTTACAGCAACGGAAGCAGAGCAACTGGCAGCGCAGAGGTAAACCCATTTGGGCTGCCGCAGTGTGGCAAGATATTGCGTCCCGGCTAGAGAATCTGGTTGTAAAAGTACGTCATGTAGATGCTTACGTACCCAAGGGTCGGGCCGCTGAGGAACATCGAAACAACGAACAGGTGGATCAGGCTGCCAAGATTGAAGTGGCTCAGGTGGACCTAGACTGGCAACATAAGGGTGAGCTATTTATGGCTCGGTGGGCCCATGATACTTCAGGCCATCAGGGAAGAGATGCAACATATAGATGGGCTTGAGATCGAGGGGCGGACCTGACCATGGACGCTATCGCGCAGGTTATCCATGAATGTGAAACATGTGCTGCAATTCAGCAAGCCAAGCGGTTAAAGCCCCTGTGGTATGGAGGGCGATGGCTGAAATATAAATCTGGGGAAGCCTGGCAGATTGACTGTATCACACTCCCACAAACTCGCCAAGGCAAGTGCTATGTGCTGACAATGGTGGAAGCAACCACCGGATGGCTGGAAACGTGTTCTGTACCCGACGCCACTGCCTGGAACACTATCCTGGGCCTTGAGAAGCAGGTCTTGTGGCGACATGGCACCCCAGAAAGAGTTGAGTCAGAAAACGGGACTCATTTCCAAAACAACCTCATAGACACCTGGGCCAAAGAGCATGGCATTGAGTGGGTGTATCATATTCCCTATCATGCACCAGCCTCTGGGAAAATCCAGCGATACAATGGACTGTTAAAGCCTACATTGAGAGCAAAGGGGGGTGGAACCTTCAAACATTGGGATATACACACTTAGCAAAAGCCACCTGGTTAGTCAACACCAGAGGATCTGCCACTCGGAGTGGCCCTGCCCAATCAGAATTTTTACATACTGTAGAAGGGGATCAAGTCTTTTGTCGTGGTTTAACCCCAGCCAGCAACTAAGTACCACGCAGCTGCTCACTCGCTTCCCCCATCCAGTGGGATGGGGGAGGAAATCGGGGAAAAATGTAAAACTCCTGGGTTGAGATAAGAACAGTTTAATAGAACAGAAAAGAAGAAACTAATAATGATAATGATAACACTAATAAAATGACAACAGTAGTAGTAAAAGGATTCGAATGTACAAATGATGCACAGGGCAATAGCTCAACACCTGCCGACCGACACCCCGCCAGTCCCTGAGCAGCAATTCCCTGCCCTCCCCCACTTCCCAGTTCCTAAACTAGATGGGATGTCACATGGTATGGAATACCCTGTTGGCCAGTTTGGGTCAGGTGCCTTGGTTGTGTCCTGTGCCAACTTCTTGTGCCCTGGCTGGGCATGAGAAGCTGAAAAATCCTTGACTATAGTCTAAACAATACTGAGCAACAACTGAAAACATCAGTGTTATCAGCATTCTTTGCATGCTGAACTCAAAACATAGCCCTGTACCAGCTACTAGGAAGACAGTTAGCTCTATCCCTGCTGAAACCAGGACATCCCTGTAGTGCACATGAAAAATATGTTCGGGAAAACAGTCTGGGTTACTCCTGCCTCAGGCAAAGGTAAACCCATTCGTGGGATTGCTTTTGCTCAAGGGCCTGGGTGCACTTGGTGGGTGATGCGAAAAGATGGAGAAGTCTGATGTGTGCCTCAAGGGGATTTGATTTTAGGTGAAAATAGCCAGAATTAAACTGTATGATGTTAGTTGCTATATAACCCTGCTACTGTATGTTATCATTACGATAATTGTTATATGCTATATCCATAGTACTATAGTAAGACTCACTTGGATCAAGCAAGAAAGAACTGCGATAAAACTGAGCAAAATGCAGTAGTGATGGAACCAGAACTGACTCCAGCATGCAACAATCCAACGGTGCACACCATCCTCCTGCTGCATCAAATGTCAGCTGCTCGTCCCACCGCACTGAAGCCCAATTCTGCTCTACCGACTGAGAGGACTTTGCACCATTCCTCCTGCCCAGACAGACTGGTATGACAGATGGAGCCCAGAGTCAGAAACTAATTGAACTCAACAAATGTTTTAGGAACATAACTCATGAACTAAAGGAATGATATCACTCTGTGTGTATACATATATATATATATGTCTCATTGTTCATATGTCTTAAAGGGACGGAAAGGTGGTGATGATTAATCAGGACGTAACTAAAGGTATGGTAACTGAGCATGACGTCAATGGTATAGAATAAGGGGTGGATACTGTCCTGGTTTCAGCTGGGATAGAGTTAAGTGTCTTCCTAGTAGCTGGTACAGGGCTATGTTTTGAGTTCAGCATGTGAAGAATGTTGATAACACTGATGTTTTCAGTTGTTGTTGCGCAGTAGTATTTAGACTAAAGTCAAGGATTTTTCAGCTTCTCATGCCCAGCCAGGGCACAAGAAGTTGGCACAGGACACAGCCCGGGCACCTGACCCAAACTGGCCAACGGTGTATTCCACACCATGTGACGTCCCATCTAGTTTTAGGAACTGGGAAGTGGGGGGGCAGGGAATCACTGCTCGGGGACTAGCTGGGTGTCGGTCGGCGGGTGGTGAGCAATTGCCCTGTGCATCATTTGTACATTCGAATCCTTTTATTACTACTGTTGTCATTTTATTAGTGTTATCATAATCATTATTAGTTTCTTCTCTTCTGTTCTATTAAACCATTCTTATCTCAACCCAGAAGTTTTACTTTTTCTCCTGATTTCCTCCCCCATCCCACTGGATGGGGGGGGAGTGAGTGAGCGGCTGTGTGGTGCTTAGTTGCTGGCTGGGGTTAAACCACGACACACCTCCAGGGATGGTGACTCCATCACTACTCTGGGCAGCCTGTTCCAATGCCTGACAACCCCCTCAGTAAATGATTTTTTTCGTGATATCCAATCTAAACCTTCTCTGGCGCAACTTCAGGCCATTTTTTCTCGTCCCATTTCTAGTTACTTGATAGAAGAGACCAGTACCCACCTCGCTACAATCTCCTTTCAGGTAGGTGTAGAGAGCGATAAGGTCTCCCCTCAGCCTCCTTTTCTCCAGAGTAAACCACCCCAGTTCCCTCAGCCGTTCCTCAGCAAACTTACGCTCCAGGCCCCTCACCAACTCAGTTGCCCTTCTCCGGATGCGTTCCAGCAACTCAACGTCTTTCCCGTAGCAAGGGCCCCAAAACTCAACGCAGTACTTGAGGTGTGGCCTCACCAGTGCCGAATACAGGGGAACAATTACCTCCCTGCTCCCACCGGCCACGCTATTTCCGATACAGGCCAGGATGCCACTGGCCTTCCTGGCCACCTGGGCACACTGCTGGCTCACATTCAACCGGCTGTCAACCAGCACCCCCAGGTCTTTCCCTGCCGGGCAGCTTTCCAGCCACTCTTCCCCAAGCCCATAGCGCTGCACGGGGTCGCCGCAACTGAAGCGTAGGACCCGGCACTCTGCCTCGCTGACCTTCATACAGCTGGCCTCGGCTCATCGATCCAGACTGTCCAGATATCTGCATAGAGCCTTCCTACCCTCAAGGAGATCGACGCTGCCTCTCAAGTTGGTGTCGTCTGCAAACTTGCTGAGGAGGCACTCGGTCTCCTCGTCCAAATCGTCGATAAAGGCGTTAAGCAGAACCGGGCCCAACACCGAGCCCTGGGGAACACCACTAGCGACCCGCTGCCAACCGGATTTAACCCCATTCCCCGCAACCCTCTGGGCTCGTCCATCCAGCCAGTTTTTCACCCAGCAAAGAGTACGCTTGTCTAAGCCAGGAGATGACAGCTTCTCGAGGAGTATGCCATGAGAGACGGTATCAAAGGCCTTGCTGCAGTCAAGGTAGGTGACATCCACAGCCTTTCCCTCATCCACTAGGTGGGTCACCTGGTCATAGAAGGAGATCGGGTTGGTCAAGCAGAACCTGTCTTTCGTAAACCCACGCTGACCAGGCCCAATCCCCTGCTTGTCCCAGACTTGCCATGTGAGCGCTCTCAAGGCAAACCGTTCCATAATCTTCCCCGGTACCGAGGTCAGGCTGACAGGCCCATAGTTCCCCGGATCCTCCCTCCGACCCTTCTCGTAAATGGGCGTCAGACCGGCAAGCCTCCAGTCCTCTGGGACCTCCCCTGTTGACCAGGATCGCCAAGAGATGGAGAGCAGCTTGGGAAGCACCTCTGCCAGTTCCCTCTGCCCTCTTAGATGGATTCCATCTGGTCCCATAGATTTGTGAGCATACAGATGGTGTAGTAGGTCACTAACTATTTCCTCCCGGATTAATGGATTAATGGGGGTGTGTGTGTGTATTCTGCTCTTCATCCTCACCTTCCAGCTCAGGAGGCAAGAGTACCCTGAGGATAACTGGTCTCCCTCTTAAAGACTAAGGCAAAGAAGGCATTAAGTACCTCAGCCTTTTCCTCATCTCTGGTGGCAACGTTCCCTTCTGTATCCCTTAAAGGATAGATATGCTCCTTGGGATTCTTTTGACCGTTAATGTATTTGTAAAAACATTTTTTGTCGTCTCTTACGACAGCGTACAGGGTTCGTTCTAGCTGAGCTTTTGTCTTTCTAATTTCTTTTCTCTATGACCTAACAAGATACCTGCACTCCTCCCAGGTTGCCCGCCCTTTCTTCCAGAGATGATAAACTCTCCTTTTGATTCCCGACTCCTAGCAAAAGCTCCCCGTTCATCCAGGCCGGTCGTTTTCCTCGGCAATTGGACTTGCGGCACGGGGGAATAGCCTGGTCCCGAGCTGTTAAGATTTCCTTCTTAATGAATGTCCGTCCCTCCTGGACCCCTTTGCCCTTTCAGGACCATCTCCCAAGGGACTCTCTCAACCAGTGCCTCAACGAGGCCAAAGTTTGCCCTCTGGAAGTCCAGAGCGCTGGTTTTGCTAACCCCCTTCCTTGCCTCACCAAGAACTGAGAATTCTGTCATTTCACAGTCGCTAAGCCCAAGACGGCCTGTGACCATCACACCTCCCACCAGTCCTTCCCTGTTCGTAAACAATAGATCTAGCAAGGCTCCTCCCCTGGTCGGCTCACCTACCACCTGTGTCGGGAAGTTATCTTCCACATGCTCCAGGAACCTCCTAGACTGTTTACTCTCAGCTGTGGCATATTTCCAGCAGACGTCTGGACACTTGAAGTCCCCCACGAGAACAAGGGCACGCGATTCTAAGACTACTGCCAGCCGCTTGTAGAAGGATTCATCCGTCACTTCGACCCGGTCGGGCGGTCTGTAACAGATTCCCAGCACAATATCTGCCTTATTGGCCTTCCCTCTCATCCTCACCCATAAGCACTCCGCCTTGTCATCACACTCGGGTAGCTCTGTACAGTCCAAACCCTGCCTAACATAGAGAGCCACCCCGCCACCTCTTCTACCTTGCCTATCCCTTCTGAAGAGCTCGTAGCCATCCGTCACAGCACTCCGCTCACGGGAGGCGTCCCACGGTGTTTCTGTGATGGGGACTAAGTCATATGTATCGTGCCGCACGATGGCTTCCAGCTCCTCCCGTTTATCGCCCACGCTGCGTGCGTTGGCATAGATGCATTCGAGCTGGCCTATCGAATCCACCCCTAACGTCGGAACAACGCTGCCCCCAGGCTCATCTCTGGTGCACCTAGTGTTATCCCTTACCCCCTTCAACCCTAGTTTAAAGCCCTCTCTATGAGCCCCGCCATCTCACGAGTGAGGATTCTTTTACCCCTTTCAGATAGCCAGATACCATCTGTCGCTAGCAAGCCCGGTGCCGTGTAAACCTCCCCATGATCAAAAAACCCCAAATGCCACTGATGGCACCAGCCTCTGAGCCACGTAATCACCAGGTGTGGTTTCCTGTTCCTTTCAGTATATTTCCCTGCCACTAAGGGATTGAGGAAAACACTACCTGTGCTCCTTCCACTAATTGCCCCAGTGCCCTGCCAGCCGCTTGTAGAATGATTCATTCGTCTCTTCGACCTGGTCAGGCGGTCTATTACAGACTCTCAGCACCATATCCACCTTCCCTCTCCTCCTCATCCTGTGGGATGGGTCAGGACTGCATATTGGGCCCTCTGTCCCCCTCAGAAGGGACTCGCCTATGACAATTACCCTCCTTTTTCTTTTTTTTGGGGGCTTTGGGAATGCGTGGGGCTGCCTGACTGAGCCTAGGCGCCTCCCTGGATAGGGCTTCACCTACACCCTGATCTTCATTGACCTGGTCCTCAAGTTCCAGAGCCACGCTCCTGTTGCGTAGGGGCAACTGGGAAGGTGAGGGAGACCGGGAGGGGACTCGCCTGCCTCCCCAAGCAGGGACCTGTATCCGGTCCCCTCCTGCCCGGTGGCGAGGGGGCAGGGGAACCTCCACTTCTCGCGGAGCCTCCATCTGCTGCCTCTGCCCCAGGGATGGTAGGGTGTGGGTCCACCAATCTATCTCCCTCTCACACTCCCTGATACTCCTCAACCTTTCCACTTCCACCTTCAGCTCTGCCACCAGGCTGAGCAGATCATCTACCTGGTCACATCTCACACAAGAGGTGTCCCCGCTGCCCTCCGGCATCACTGATAGACTTGGGCACTCCTCGCAGCCAGATACCCGGACAGCTGCACCTTTACATGGGAGCTCAGTCTGCGTCACCACATTTTTCTTAGCGATGGCTTTCACCTCAGTGGCAGCGATACCGGGGTCTCCTCCTGAGGACGATGCCCACCGCTTCAGTAGCCTGCTTGAGCTGGGAGGGGGCTGCACCCTGCCCACACGAACTGCCGCACAAACCGCCACACCACGGCACACCTTTCTGATGCACCACGCCCTGCTTGTCACGCTCCTGGTCGCTGGCGCTCCTTGGGGCCATTTAAATCTCCCACGGTTGCCGCTGGCAATGCTCACGCCGCGTCAGCCTCTCTCGCGAGAGCTGCCGGCTCTACACGGTCCCTCTGCTCTTCCCCGGGGCTCCTGGGCCACGGGAACCTCCCGGTCTGCCTCAATCTAGCGCTTAGCCGCCAACTTACCATTGCGCCTGCTGGCCTCACCGATGACCGATGTGATTTTAATAACTACATTGTTATTGCATTTAACGAGCTAATTTCCTACCTAGTTTAGCGACACATGTGTCTTTTTCTGTCTATGCCTCAGAAAAATTAAGATTAACTCCTTAGGTGGTCATGTTGCCGATGCAATAGTTGTAGCTGTAGCACAGGAGCAAGTAGTGCCATTTCCTGGGGGGGTTACTTTCTCTGTTCAGGGTCTCATTTGCTGTAAATTTAAGGCAGGTGAGAACAGTGCTGCTGCCCCTCCAGCTGACTTTATAACTGCTGGTGGTTTGCCCTTCCCCTTTCCCAGGTTATTGTGCTAAGGGTGGTGGGTGGGGTCTCGGGGGTATTTGAGCCACAGCCTCTGCTGGGGGAGCTCATTGTGCTCCTGGGTTTCTCTGGTGTTGGTGCTCAGCTCTTCCTTGAGTGCTTTGCAGCTTTTGAGCCGGCTCAGCCCTTTGGGAGGAGGTGTTTGCCTGAGGTGTGAGCTTCAGGACCAGCCAAGGTTCAGCAGCATGTGTGGTAGAAAGTATTGTTTGTATGCAGCTGCTTTTTTTTCTTTCCCCTTTCTTTTTTTTCAGGTCAGTAGTTTTGTTTTGAGTGTTCAGGGGTAGAAAGATAGTTTAATAGTATGCATTGTTTGTTTTGGTTTGTTTTTAATTCTTCATGTGTTTTGTTTCCCTGGAATTCCCAACTTCTTTGAAAATGGAACCTTGGTTTTTTCACCAGTTCTGCTGTATGCTGTGTAAGTTGATGGTATCTCTCTTAACGGGACCAATGGTGACATTGTTTAGCAGGGGTTAGGGTGAGCATCTTGAATGCATTTGTATATGGAGTTTTAGTACTACTGATGAAAGCAGAAGGGCAGTGAGGCACAGTGCTTTCAGGGTTTGGGATGCCTTTCCTCCTTGCCCACAGAATGCCACATTATCCCAAGAATCTTTGCAGCTTGTGGCAGGCCCCTCGTAGATTACAAGCCTTGGGACTTGACTTTATTTTGTGGGCATGGAGCAGAGGTTAGAGTCTCTCTGAAGCTGTAGGTTAGGGGATGCCCCCAGAATTTGGGATGTGTCTCCGAAGAGCAGCTCTTGAGGAGTAGCCACTGAAGGGGGTTCAGGAGTGCAGTTTGAGGGCAGGAGGTGTCAGGAAGCAGTGGGGTTTGTTTCCTGACAGTTGAGGAGAAGAAAAGGGGTTTCTTAAGTTTTGGGACTGCTGGGGAAAGGGAGGAGGGTTCACCAGCCCTTCTCAGAGGAGTTTTGCAGTTGGATTTGAATGTCATAGAATTGTAGAATGGTTTGGGTTGGAAGGCACCATAAAGATCCTCTAGTTCCACCCCCCCCTCCCAGGGACGCCTTCCACGAGACCAGGTTGCTGAAAGCCCCATCTGACTTGGCCTTGAATGCTTCCAGGCAGGGAGCATCCGCAGGTTCTCTGGGCAATGCGTTCCAGTGCCTCGCCACCCCTAGTGAGAAACGTCTTCCTAACGCCTAAACGAAGTGTACCCTCTTTAGGACTAAAGCTGTTACCGCCTTGTCCTATGGCTGTACACCCTCGTAAAAAGCCCCTCTGCAGGTTTCTTATAGGCACCCTTTATGTACCGTGAAGTCTGCTATAAGGTCTCCCGAAAAGCTGCATGCCGGTGAGCGGTCCGAGAAGGTGAGGCGGTTGTCGTCCGGGTCGGTGTTGAATAGCAAAGTATTATGGGGCCGCTCAGTTCAGCGTTTACCTTCTGTTGTGGAGGTGCTGTGTGGGCTATCTTTGAATTGGATGAGCGTTTGAGGCGAGCTGTGGATTAGTGAGGAGGAGCATGGGGCCGATGGCTTCTCACGAGTGCCATGCTAACTTGGTGTTTCTTGGTACCTTAGGTACCAGGAGTGACTACGGATGCAGGGTCTGACTCTGGAATGAGCGGGGAAGCGAACACGGTGGCACTTGTGAGGAGGGTGGAGTTGGGGAAGTAGTTGGCATTGGCCAGCGGGATGCCTACTCCCTTTTCTGTTTTGTTTGTGTTTGTTTTTTTCATTGCAGATGTTGAAGAGCAATGTGTCCCCTTGTGGACCGTCCCAGTTAGCCCATGTGGTTTTGTGGAGGATGGATTTGGACTGATGACCCTCTGAAAGCTAAGTTGAGGCTGGGAGGAAGGGACAAAGCTGGGAATAGCAGGGAGGAGTTTTAAAGTTAGCGCAGGAGAGAGGGCTGTCCCAAAGCAGTCGCCTTTGCGCAGGCAAAGGGAGCGGGTTGCTTTTCAGCTCGAGACCCGTGTGTGCCAGACAGGGCAGTTCCAGCCTGTGTCCGCGGTGGCGTGTAGTTTGTGTAGTCTGTCTTGTGCGCCTAGACCTTCCTCGGGTCTCGATGTCCTTGTCGCGCTTTGCACCGGAGGAGCGAGGCATGCACTTCGGGTGCTGTCGCTAGGGTCTTGAATGTTCTTGCTCATCGGCCCGGTGCCAATCGGGTGCTGCTTTTCTTGTGCTCGGTGCTCTAAAGCATGGGTAGGTCTCGGCAGGTTCCGGTCGGTGCTCTATGGCAGCATTTTTTCGGGCTGCATCGGAAGCTCTGCTCTCCAGCCGTCCGTTTTCTCGGACTGGGACTTCTTCCTCGCATCCTGACATCCTTAGGTCTCGACGCCAGGCTTCTGGCACATCTGTCGTCTGGGTTTTGACAGTGCTGTCTTGTAATGGGCCGCTCCATTTGACTCCTCTGGGTCTGCCGTGGAGCCTCCTGGCCTCGCGGTTGCGGCCCCGTAGGTCATCTTGCCCGATGGCGCCTCCCATCCGGGGGTCATTCTTCTTGCCGAGAGTTTTTTCTCTCGTTGAATCACCTCGGCGGTAGCGTTCCACGTGGTGACGTTCTGCACACGGTGTGCTTGGCTTGGAGCTGCTCTGTCTGGGGATGTAGCGTCAGGGGTAGATGGAACAGCAATAACAGTCTACAGGTGAAACGTTGATGTGCCTAGACCGTTTAGGCGAGGGTTGTACAGTCATCTGGGCTTGAGTAGCCATCAGCGGGCTGCGCGGACAGCTGTGCTAGTAGTGTTTCATAGAGATGATTGGAGCCATGTGGCAGGGGTTGTTGAGGGGCAGTGAAGCGGATTTGACTCTCCAAGGTGTTAAGACTTGCATGTGATGGGCTCCAAGTTTGGCCCTGGTTTTTTTGGTTGGTGGAGTGTAGGGTTTAGGGTTACTCCATGCGGGGCCCAGATGATAGAACACCAGTATGATGATTAAAGTCGCCCCTTTAGTGAGCTTAGCTGATCATTCTTATACAATTCTCTAAGTTGTTTAGAAGCTTTGATTGGCTGCTGCGCGCAAGCATAAGCGGTGATTGGTTACATCGATACTGTCCACGCGTATAAACCTAAGATACAGTTAGTTATACTCGCTCTGTACACGCACATACACACAGGATATAATTGGCGACGTTAGAGCATGCAAAACTTGTCTTAGTTCAATCGGTCGAGATAAGCCCCTGAATTGAGGCCGGCTGTGCCAAGTTGCCTTTATCGTGGAATGTGCACCTGTGTTTTTCTAATCGGGATCTTTCTTCTATCTTCTTGTTTGTTCTGTTCAGGGCCTTCAAAGGTGTCTGGAAGGCTCTTGCGACCATGAGCTACTTTCAGGCCCAGTAACTAAGTTCCATATATTTGAACACTACAGTGGGGGGTGGGGTGTGTGTGGCAGTGGTGGGGTTTTTTGTTGTTTTTTGTTTGGTTGGTTTTCGGGTTTTTTGTTTTTTTTTTTAAATGACAGGCTGTAGCTGGACTCCAGATGGACTTTGTAGATGGAATAAAGACCTCTGGAGTTGTGAAGCTCTTGTTCTGTATCCAGGTGACTTGTTCAATATGTTTGTGGGGTTTTTTTTCAGATGTGGAGGGACAAGATGTGTCCCACAGAGCGATGGAGGAAGGCAGCAGAGCGCTGTAAGGAGGTGGGTCCGTGAGTGGACTCTGAAGGAAGATGCGGCTATGAGACTGCTTTGCTTTGCTGTGTTTTGCAGTTTTCTTGCATTGTATTGGTCTGTATTTGCCTTTGCCCTGTGTTGTTTTGTTGTGTATCGACTGTCATGTGAGACTGTCTCGCATTGCCTGGCCCTGCATTGTGTTTTGTATTGCAGTGCTCTGTACTTGTATGGATTGCCACCTGAGACTGCCTTGCCTTCTACGGTTCTGTATTGGTTTTGTATTGTTTTGGTCTGTACTTGTACTGACTGTCACGTGAGAGTCTCTTGCATTGGCCCTGTTCTGGTTTGACTGGTATGGCAGTGCTCTGAGTTGTTTTGCCTTGACCGAGGTAAGAGTACTGCCTTGTATGGCATTACATTTGCATGTGAATTACATGGCTCTATGTTCGTGTGCGTCTTGTATGGCATTGTAGAGGCAGCGTAGAAGGTTTAATGACTTTGGGCTCTTTGCATGCAAAAGAGTAAGGCATCATCCTTCCTGAGTAAGGCAGGAACTGGGCAATGGTGTTCATCTTGTTTATGCGGATGCTTTGTAGCAAGTCTCTAGAACTGGTCAAGGCCTTGGAGGTCTGAGTAGCAGCATGATGGGTCTTGGAGCGATCAGTAACTTTGGGACAGCTTTGTGTTTTTGATGCTCTGGTTTTTTTCAAGTGCCATGGAGGACACTGGCTGTGAGGATGTGTTATTTTTGGAATAGGTGGGAAGCAGGGTAGGGGAGCGGTGGAGGACTTGACTTCTCTCTCAAGGATGAAGTGTCTGTTGACAAGCTTTGTGTGTTGTTTTTGCAGGTGATGACAGGGCACGAGAGGTGCTTGAAGGAACCTTGCCTTTAGGTGACATGGCTGCTACGGCGGTTGGGCTGTGACACGTGGCACTGCGAAAGCTCAGTATCGGGTTGAAAATGCGCGGATGGTGGAGATGATGGTGCGTGTTGAAACGTTGGTGTAACGGAAGGGCAGTTTGTGGGGAGGTTGGAAGGAGGTTGGGCTGGGGCCTGGGTTTTTGCAGGTAGGGTGATTTTTTGAGGCCCCTGCTGCCGCAGGCACGGGGTGTTGGCCTCTCCCGGCCTGTGGGCGGTAGGATGGATGAGTTGAGAGTGAGGGCTGGCGTGCATGTCGTCTGAATGAGTGATGTGTTGTGAATGTGTCTAACCCTGTAGGGTTATGTGGTTTAGACTTTTGGGGTTTTTTTTCCTTTCAGGCTGGACGTAGAGCTGAGATTTTTTTCAGGGAATTAGGAAAAACCCCCAAAAACTTAGAATAAAAAACCCCAGCTGGGATATAGGTTGGTTTTTGGTGTGTCCTCCCCTGCCCCAATGTTTTTCTTTTCTCTGGTGCCAGCTGCTCCATGAGGCAATGCTTATTACCAGTGTTTGGACAGGGGTTTGGCTCGGGCCTGGGTTTTCACTGGGAGGGTGATTTTTTTCCAAGGCTCCTGGGAACGGTGTTCCCATGGAGCGCTCCCCTGGAACCTGGTAATTGCCAGTCAGCACAGGGAAATATGTTGTCCTGTTGATGGTCTTTGGAAGACAGTTGAGGATTTTGCGGGCGAAGGGTGGGGGGAATTGGACTAGATGGCCAGCATGGAGTAGGCCAGGGTTGTGAAGTGCGTGAGTGTAACTCTATTTGTCTGTGGTGGGTTTGTAAAAAAAATATTTGGGTGCTTTTTGTAGCTTGTGATGTAATGATATTTTTCAGTTTCTGTTTTTTTTATTGAGGTTTGGAGGTGGATGGTCTGTCAAGATGAGTGGAGCTCCCTCGTTTGCTGCCCGGGAACAGGGATCGTGCAGGTAATGTCACCTGAGGGAGTAAAACTTCTGGATGTGCAGCAACGGATGTAATGGGAGCGAGGAATGTGGAAAAGACCACTCTGTAGAGCTTTGCAGGTACTAAATAGTGGCATTTCTTCTTCAGGTAATGCTAGTTTTTTGGAGTTTAAATGTATTTGTAAAAATAATGATTAAAAGAGGACTAGAACTAATAGTGTCAAACATTTAATGAGTGAGGCCATAAATCTTTTCTATATATTATAGAAAAAGTACATTGTAGAATTGGATTGAAACACTGACATAGCTTAAAGTATGTGGAATGTGTAATGGACCAAATGAAGCACTAAATACAAAATGACAAAAAGACAGGTGTCCTTGTGGGAATCACAGTACTAATGGCAATCACAAAGGGAAGCGTAGAGGGAAGCATGGGCGTTTAGTGTCCATAGGTAAACTTATATGTTGAAGTAAGTGAAAGTGTCTCTTGGAATTAGGCATCGAGTTGTAGATACCTTGAGGTAAATGTAGCTGCTGCTGGGCTAATGGAAAGGGGGTGCATTCCTGGCTCTAGTAATTGCACAACTTTGAAATTGGATCTGTAGCTAGAGAACCGTGAAATGGGCTCGGGCGCGGTGCGGCGCCGAAATGGGCTCGGGCGCGGTGTTACTTTTCTTAAAGGGGCTGAGGTACTGTGTAACTCTGAAATGGGCTTGATGGGAGGATAAGATGTGTGTAATAGGTGAGGTTTTTTAATTCTGTATTTCAGTGTCCCTGTTGTCCTTCCTCTTCTTCTCTTTCCCTGACCCTTTGTGGTGCTCCGTATTCTTTTTATTCATGTCTCCTCTCTCTCTTCAACCTCCTGTGCTTTTCATAGTCTCTCTCACCACTATTCTCATCTGTCGCGCTATCTTACTTCCTGTCCCATCATATCATGTTGTATCTATTCCTCCTGCTTTTTTCTCCATCTGTCCAGATCCCTGTCCCTTTTTTCTTCTATTGCTGTCCCTCTGCCCTGCTTCCTCTTGCAATCTTTTCTGTATTTCTCTGTTCCATACCCTCCTCCATCCTTTCTAACTGTATCCCCCCTCCTGAGCTAGCTGTCCCTTCTCTTTTCTCTCTTTCTCCATCTCTCTTTCACAGCCTATCAGTCAGAATTGTGTTTTCCTCCAGTGCTGTCCTGTTCTGTCCCTTGTTTCTCACTCTCGTTCTGTCATGCTCCCTGTGTCTTTTTTGAACTCCTCCATCTCTCTCCTGCAGCTTATCACTATTATTTTACTCTGCCATCCCTTTGTCCTTCTTCCAGTCTTTGTGTCTCGCTCCCTTTGTTCTGCCTCCCTTTTTTTCCTTTCTTGCTACATCTCTGTTCTGCTCCCTAGAATAGAATCAAATCGCATTGAACTAAATAATGAAATTTGGAAAGGACCTCTAAGATCGATAAGTGCAACCATCAACCCAACAGCACCATGCCTGCTAAATCACGTCCCAAAGTGCCACATCCACGTGTGTTTTGAACACCTCCAGGGATGGTGACTCCATCACTACCCTGGGCAGCCTGTTCCAATGCCTGAGAATCCTCTCAGTAAATAAATTTTTTTTTCTGATATCCAATCTAAACGTTCTCCGGCACAACTTCAGGCCATTTTCTCTCGTCCTATTTCTAGTTACTTGATAGAAGAGACCAGTACCCACCTCGCTACACTGTCCTTTCAGGTAGTTGTAGAGAGCGATAAGGTCTCCTCTCAGCCTCCTTTTCTCCAGACTAAGCCACCCCAGTTCCCTCAGCCATTCCTCATCAGACTTACGCTGCAGGCCCCCCCACCAAATTGGTTGCCCTTCTCCGGACATGTTCCAGCAACTCAACGTCTTTCCCGTAGCAAGGGGCCCAAAACTGAACGCAGTACTCAAGGTGTGGCCTCACCAGTGCCGAATACAGGGGAACAATTACCTCCCGCCGGCCACACTATTTCCGATACAGGCCAGGATGCCACTGGCCTTCCTGGCCACCTGGGCACACTGCTGGCTCATATTCAGCCGGCTGTCAACCAGCACCCCCAGGTCTTTCCCTGCCGGGCAGCTTTCCAGCCACTCTTCCCCAAGCCCATAGCGCTGCACGGGGGTGCCGCGACTGAAGCGTAGGACCCGGCACTCAGCCTCGCTGAACTTCATACAGTTGGTCTCGGCTCATTGATCCAGACTGTCCAGATATCTGTGTAGAGCCTCCTTCCTACCCTCAAGGAGATTGACCCTGCCTCTCAAGTTGGTGTCGTCTGCAAACTTGCTGAGGAGGCACTCGATCTCCTTGTCCAAATCGTTAATAAAGGTGTTAAGCGGAACTGGGCCCAACACTGAGCCCTGGGGAATGCCACTAGCGACCCGCCGCCAACCGGATTTAACCCCATTCCTCGCAACCCTCTGGGCTCGTCCATCCAGCCAGTTTTTCACCCAGCAAAGAGTACGCTTGTCTAAGCCAGGAGATGACAGCTTCTCGAGGAGCATGTGTCGGGGGATGCAACAAGTCTACGGCATTCCTGACAGTTCGAGAACAGCGCGATCTTGAGCAGCTTGTAGTATATCCTTGAGAAGTCTGGAAAGATCCGAGAAGACCAGTACAAAAACAAGATAGTGATAAGAAGAACCGTCCTGACAAACTTGCCAATCGTGAATTGTCAGTTACTAACTAAGCCAATCATATACTAGCACACACTCTGAAGGAGGGGATAAAAAGGTGTGTTAGAACAACAAAGTAGCCATTTTGCGTGATCTATTACTTGTCATGTCCGTCTCTACCGCGGCAAATGGTGACCCTGATGCGCCTGAGTGAACAGATCATCTAACGGCGATAAATCCAGCACTAGAGAGAAGTATACCAGTGGCGACGAGAGCTGTGAAAGAGTATACCGGCAGCGAGAAAAGCTGCGGAGACGGAGCCTGGTGAAGCTGAGAGCAGTGGAATCTGCCTGGTCCGGACCTGAGCCTAGACACCTAATAAGGTGAGCCACCGGGGACTAAACTGTTAGAATGGGGCAGCAATTAACAAAAGAAAAGGAGACGATTTTGTCTACCTGGAAAGCCCTATTAAAAAGAAAAGGGGTTAAAACCCCAGAAAAAAACCTGAAACGGATTTTAATACGATGTAAGGTGCAAGGCTTTACAGCCACAACAGTTACTGCATTCAGTGTGGATGCATGGCAAGCGGTGGGCTGGAAAATGTTTGATGAGATCTCTAAAGGACAGAAAGAGGTCTGTAAGTTGGTGATCGTATGGCATCTATTACGTGAGACCCTGAAGGAATGGAAAGCAGAATGTGATGCGAAAGATCAGCAAAAGAAAGATGAGAAATCAGAAAATGTTATCAATGAAAAAGTTTCTGCTCAAGTAACAGCTGCGACCGATGCTGCAATATCAGCAGTTGCGGGCAGAAAACCCCTCATGAGCAAAATCGGATCATACCCTTATTTACCTCCTCCTCCTCCGCCATTAATTACTTTACCGGGCGATGAGGGGCCCTCCTCACCTACTGGTGCGGCAGCGGAAGGGGTGACTCCATCACCCACCCCCCCCCCCCGCCCCGAGGAGAAAAATGCGGTGACTAACACCGAGCCGGAAAGTGTGGGCCGTAATGAAATTGAGGGCCGAAAGGACGGTGAGAGTCAAACTGAATATGAGGGCCGAACGGAAAGTGAGAGCCAAAATGAAACTGAGGCAGAAAAAGCTCTAATTGACGCTATGCGATCTCTGCAGCTCGCAGATAAAACCATACCGAAAGAACCCCTGCCATGGACTCTCTCTCCATCCACAGTAACTGTGGTCCCGAGATCCCCTGATCAGTTTTGGGAGGGAGTTAGAAGATATGCTGCCGACTCCGGCAACTGGGATCTAGTAGAACGCCTCAGCCCGTGCTCTCTAACACCTGCATTTCTAAAGCCTCTAGATAACGCAGCAGAGGCTCCTGTTACATTTCCTGTTTTCAAAGCTGCTGCAGGCACAAACCGGCACGATGAGCACAATCCCATAGGCTGGAGAGTAGTGCAGGATTTGCAGAATAAAGTACAAAAATTTGGAATCAATTCTCCTGAGGTAATGCAACTTATTCGTATAATTAGCACAGATCTGCTGTGTCCATATGATATTATGCACCTAGCACAAGTGCTGTTTCAGCCCGTACAATTGCAAGTATTTCAATCCACCTGGAGGCAGATGGCATGCGCGGTGGCGCTGCATAATTCACAACTGCCCCAGGGTGACCTGAGATTAGGCCTTGGAGAGGATGCTTTGCTTGGTGAAGGGCAGTATAGTAACCCTCAGCTACAGGCTACATGGCCTCCGCTGGCTCTCGAACAAGCACAAAATATAGGCCTTATGGCAATAAAGCGAACCATGGATATGGCAGCTCCAAAGCAAAAATACATCACTGTCCGCCAAGGCCCCACAGAACCCTTTTTACGATTTGTAGAAAAAATATCTGCTGCCCTGGAAAAACAGGTAGAAGATGAGGTCTTAAGACATATGCTATGCAAACAGTTGGTAAAAGATAATGCTAATGAGGCCTGTCAAAAGATCATACAGGCTTTACCAGGAGATCCTTCTGTTCCCGACATGGTAGCTGCATGTTCTAAAGTTGGGACACTGGAACACGCAGTGGCCACCCTAGCCAATGCTATGAGAAATTCTGGAAAGTGCTTTGGGTGTGGCAGTGAAGGGCACATCATGGTAACTTCTCCACACAAAACATCACCAGGTGAACAACCGGTGCACCACTCACCAGAGATTACCTGCAAGAAATGTGGAAAATTAGGACATTTTGCAAAACAATGTCATTCCAAATTTCATGCTAATGGACAGCCGCTACAGCAAAACCACAAAACGAGTGCGAGAGGGCGCGCGAGGAGAACAAATCCCCTCCCGACAGCCGGCCAATTCCTCTCTGCGAACAATTGTCAGCTGCGACAGCTGGCTCAGCAGGGTTGGATGTATCCACCGCCGACACAGTAACTCTAGCCACGAAAGACATCGTTAAGTTCCCTCTTAATGCAAGGGGTCCTATAGGACGGGGACTGAGTGCATTGCTACCGGGAAGATCAGGTAGCACGTTGAATGGAATAATCGTGCATGTGGGAGTTATTGATGCTGCTTTAACAGGTCAAATTTGCACGATGATTTCGACCCCCTACCCACCAGTAACAATCCCTAAAGGTACTCGCATTGCTCAACTTGTTCCTTTTTCGAGTTCTATTTCAAAAGCAGAACAGCGACTGCGATGCAATGGAGGCTTCAGCTCCACGGGACCCCCTCAGGTCTGCTGGTCTCAAACTGTCTCATCATCCCGACCACATATGACATGCACACTGTCAAATCACGGAAGATCTCAGACTACAGTAAGGCTTGCAGGGCTCCTGGATACCGGAGCTGATGTGACTATTATTGCCGATTATCTGTGGCCGTCTACCTGGCCAACAGAGGAGGGCTGGTATGGGAGTAGTGGGGCTGGGAGGATCCACACGTGCAAAGATAGCAGCCACTCCAGTTCTGATTACCAATCCTGAGGGCCAACAGGCAGTTATTAAACCATATGTGATGGCAGCTCCCCTCAATTTATGGGGGACTGATTGCTTGTCGCAGTGGGGGGTAAGAATTATCACAGATTTTTAACGGGGGCCACTGTGCTGCAGGGTGTTAGACAACCCATGCTTGTTTTAACTTGGTTAACAAATAACCCTGTGTGGGTGGATCAGTGGCCCCTACCAATTGAAAAAATTAAAGGCCCTGCAAGAATTGGTAGCAGAACAACGAGCTGCCGGACACATTGAACCATCTCACAGTCTGTGGAATGCTCCAGTGTTTGTGCAAAAAAAAGAAATCAGGAAAATGGCAATTTTTGCATGACCTGTGGCAAGTCAATGCTGTCATGGCCACGATGGGGGCTCTGCAACCAGGCATGCCTTCATCTGCCATGATCCCTCAAGATTGGGAAATCGTTGTCATGGACCTTAAGCGTTGGGGTTTTTCTACAATTCCATTAGCCTCCCAAGAGAAAAAAAAAATAAAAAAAAAATTAAAAATTTTTTTTTGCATTCTCTGTGCCTTCTATCAATCATGCAGAACCGGCAAAAAGATATCAATGGAGAGTTCTGCCGCAGGGCATGAAACATTCACCAACCACTTGTCAATTGTTTGTTGCACAAGGTCTGTCACCTGTATGGGAAAGATTCCCTACTGGTTATAGTTATCACTATATGGATGACATTCTGTTAGCGTCAGACAACAAGGAGCAGTTGAATGGCATGAAAAATTTGGCCACAAATTTGCTACAACAATATGAGTTAGTTATTGCCCCTGAAAAAGAGCAAAAAATAGCACCCTGGAAATATTTGGGAATGACAATTACAAATAAGCAGGTTGTGCCCCAACCTGTGAAACTTAACCCTGCAGTTAAGAGACTCAGTGATGTACAGAAATTAATGGGATCCTTGAACTGGATCAGGCCCTATCTTGGACTGACCAATTTGCAGTTACAACCTCTATTAGACTTATTAAAAAATTCCAACGATCCAACAGAACCCAGAATATCGAATAAGGAAGCCTTAAATGTAATTCACAGGGTGGAACAATGTATACACAAGAAATTTGTTTCTCAAATTGATCTGTCTCAATTGGTACAATTCTTTGTACTAATTGACAAAACTGTGCCATTTGGTGCTTTGGTGCAGTGGAATTCTGAGTGGGATGACCCATTACATATTTTAGAATGGATGTTTTTGTCATTTCTGGCCACGAAAAACTGCTCCTGGCTTGTTTGAACTTATTGCTGATGTAATCGTAAAAGCCAGAAAACGATGTGTAGAACTAACATGACGTGATCCAGCTACTATTGTTTTACCTGTTCAAAATTGGTACTTTGAATGGTGTCTGGCAAACAATTACAAGCTGCAAGTGGCTATGGTGGGTTTTCAAGGACAGATCTCGTATCATCTACCGTCGCACCCGCTCCTGAAATTTGCTTGAGAAATAACATTTGGTCAGAAAAGCTTAAGCCAGCCGGAACTTGTGAGAGGCTCTACTGTCTTCACAGATGGTTCTGGAAAAACAGGTAAAGCAGCAGTAGTATGGTATGAAAACAACAAGTGGAACAGCAAAGTAGTGTATCAAAATGGTTCTCCACAAACAGTAGAGCTGCGTGCACATGGCACACTGAAGCAGCAGCTTCAAAAACAAAAAGGGGGAATGATTGGGGAGCCACCACAGGCATGTTTAGATAACGTAGTTTATGTTCTTAGCTTTCTCCATTATGGGGATAATTCTCCTCTACCTCCTTTTTTCAACACTTCTCTTTTTTCAACACAGAATTTACAAAGAGGCATCAAAGTACATGTTAAAGATTTAGTTACTGGTCAGTGGAGTGGACCATGTGAGCTATTAACCTGGGGGCGAGGTTATGCTTGTGTTTCTACAGATAGAGGCCCACAATGGACTCCCGCTTGATTTGTATGACCATCATCAGCTGGAACATCCCAGAGGGTGCGGCAATATGAATACCACCTCAAACAAAAACTAAGTGTAGGTCACCTTGACCAATATAACAGGTCAAGATTCTCTGTGCATTGCAACCGCATCACAAAGTCCATGAACTAATAGACAGGATGACTGTGACTCATGCAGCGCGCCTGGCCAGCGAGCGCATGCGTCATAGGTTGCAAATGAGGCAGATTTTTGGCACCCGCTGGCCACGTGTGCTGAAATCCGTTCCTCTACAAATGTATAAATACCAGGATTTTCCGAAGAGCATCGGACTGGTGTACGGCAAGGCCCTCGTTGCCTCCGTGGGGACGCCCACATAAAGCTGGCACCTACCGATTGCTGGGCTGAATTTGCGGAGCAAGACAGCACAAGAATGTACAGATGGTTCATCTACCTCACAGTCCTCGGATGGACGTAGTCATGGATACCACTGCAAACCAAAGAAAACATCTGGATGACCCTGGCTGACGTGACCGGACAAGATTTCTTATACCCTAGTACAGCAACACCAAGCAGTGCCTTTTTCAGAGGTTTAATAGGGGGTTACACTGACATCAACAAAGTTTAAGAACTTATTGATGGAGACCCCTGTGCAGCAGGTCATGGACTCAATGGATGGGAATGCCTGGTTTTCACGGATCGGGCATTAACCCTCATTGCCACCCCAAGAATCACAAATTCTGGGGTCCCTGAATACAGACTGGTGTAGTATTATCAGATTTACTGCTAGACATTGACAGTGTCAGACATGCTACGCTATAAAATAGAGCTGCAATTGATTTCTTGCTTTTAGCACAAGGACAAAGATATTTGAGGGTTGGGGATTGTCTGGATGGTTGATATCTCTGCTCAAGACTGTGGGGGTAGTGATCTTGATTGTGATAACTATGCTTCTAATGTTGCCCTGTCTTTTCGGCCTTCTGCAAAGGGCCCTGCAGAGGGCAGCCGGGATGATATTTTTAGCACAAATACAAAAAGGGGGAATTGTCGGGGGGCGCAACAAGTCTACGGCATTCCTGACAGTTCGAGAACAGCGCGACCTTGAGCAGCTTGTAGTATATCCTTGAGAAGTCTGGAAAGATCCGAGAAGACCAGTACGAAAACAAGACAGTGATAAGAAGAACCATCCTGACAAACTCACCAATCATGAATTGTTAGTTACTAACTAAGCCAATCATATGCTAACACATACTCTGAAGAAGGGGATAAAAAGGTGTGTTAGAACAACAAAGTAGTCATTTTGCGTGATCTATTACTTGTCGTGTCCGTCTCTACCGTGACAAGTATGCCATGAGAGATGGTATCAAAGGCCTTGCTGCAGTCAAGGTAGGTAACATCCACAGCCTTTCCCTCATCCACTAGGTGGGTCACCTGGTCATAGAAGGAGATCGTGTTGGTCAAGCAGAACCTGTCTTTCGTAAACCCACGCTGACTAGGCCCAATCCCCTGCTTGTCCCAGACTTGCCATGTGAGCGCTCTCAAGGCAAACCGTTCCATAATCTTCCCCAGTACCGAGGTCAGGCTGACAGGCCCGTAGTTCCCCGGATCCTCCCTCCGACCCTTCTCGTAAATGGGCGTCAGACCGGCAAGCCTCCAGTCCTCTGGGACCTCCCCCGTTGACCAGGATCGCCAATAGGTGATGGAGAGCAGCTTGGGAAGCACCTCTGCCAGTTCCCTCTGTCCTCTTAGATGGATTCCATCTGGTCCCATAGATTTGTGAGCATCTGCATGGCGTAGTAGGTCACTATTTCCTCCCGGATTAATGGATTAGGGGGGTGTGTGTGTGTATATTCTGCTCTTCATCCTCACCTTCCAGCTCAGGAGGCAAGAGTACCCTGAGGATAACTGGTCTCCCTATTTAAGACTAAGGCGAAGAAGGCATTAAGTACCTCAGACTTTTCCTCATCTCTGGTGGCAACGTTTCCTTCTGTATCCCTTAAAGGATAGATATGCTCCTTGGGATTCTTTTGACCGTTAATGTATTTGTAAAAACATTTTGTGTCATCTCTTACGACAGCGTACAGGGTTCGTTCTAGCTGAGCTTTTGTCTTTCTAATTTCCTTTCTCTATGACCTAACGAGATCCCTGCTCTCCTCCCAGGTTGCCCGCCCTTTCTTCCAGAGATGATAAACACTCCTTTTGTTTCCTGACTCTTAGCAAAAGCTCCCCTTTCAGCCAGGCCGGTCGTTTTCCTCAGCGATTCGACATTGTGGCATGGGGGAATAGCCTGGTCCCGAGCTGTTAAGATTTCCTTCTTAAAGAACATCCGTCCCTCCTGGACCCCTTTGCCCTTTCAGGACCATCTCCCAAGGGACTCTCTCAACCAGTGCCTCAACGAGGCCAAAGTTTGCCCTCCAGAAGTCCAGAGCGCTGGTTTTGCTAACCCCCTTCCTTGCCTCACCAAGAATTGAGAATTCTGTCATTTCACGGATCAAGTGCAACTGTAGCAAATACTGACCTTCCTGAAACTATTTAGAGTTTTCATGTGTTGATACTCCTTAGAAAAAAACAAAACCTGAAAAAAATCCTATAAGGATTAAGCTATAAGATTGTTTTCAGGGGGGGAAAAAAAAAAAAAAAAGGAAAATAAATGGAAGATAGTTTTAGAGAAAGTAACTTTCATAGCACTTTGAGGTAACATAGCTGTCTGTAAACAGGATGTTTAAGGAAAAGATACTTGGTCTCTTTATGATTCTTTCTGTGGCCTTCTAACTGATGAAAAGTCTGACTATGTGAACCCTGGTTATCTGTGTTACAGAAAACTGATGTGCTTTGCAAGCTGAGATTATTCTGAAAAAGAGCAAAGTAGCAGAGACATGGTCTTGGGGTTTGGGTTAGTATCCTGTGACGTGCCAAAAGAGGTCAGAAATGGTTTTAAGAGACTCTGGTGTCAGGGCAGAGGTTTCTGGGGAGACTGGAGCTCAGCCCATCAGCTCAGCTCCCCCCGGGGGTGCGGATCTGTGTGGAGGCGGCGGGAGGCGAGGGAGGGCGAGCGGCTGGATGGGGCGAGGGGGGCCGGCGGGCAGGGGCTGGGCCGCTGGGCCGGGCTGGGCCGGCGGGCAGGGGCCGGGCCGGCGGTCAGGGGCCGGGCGGCCCCGTGCCACGCTCCCGTGTTGGCGTGGTGGCGGGCGGTGAAGCCCGTCGCCTTCGCAGCCGCGGTGAGGTGCGCGGGTCTGGCCGCAGCGTGCGGCGTTCTTGGCCGGTGAGGGAAAAATCCTCGCCGGGCCGGGGCTGCGGGCGCGGTGGTCCTCCGGCCTTGTCAGTCAGGCATCCGCCTGAGGCTGCGGGGCTTCCCGCCGCGCGGGAGCCGTGGCCGGGCCTGTCAGCGGCATAGACCCTGCCCGCGGTGGCGGAGAGGCGCTGGGGCGTCCCGGTCTCCGGCGCGTGCAGCGAGCGGCGGGGGTGGCTCTGGGCAAAGGAGGTTTGCAAAGGCCGGCTGGGGACGAGCGTCGGCGCTCGGCAGACCCGCGGTGATGTGCTGCGGCCCGGCGGCACCGAGGTGGAGGGAGGCTCTCGGCGGAGGGAACGTGTTCCTGCGGCCGCAGGAACTTGTGGAGGTACCTACCGGCAGCAGTTAAGCGTGCGAGGGAGCGGGTTTTTTACTGTGGGTTTTTTTTCCGGTCTCTTTTTTTCCCCTTCATTCTGTGCTTTTTACCAGTGCCCGCGACAATGACTTTTTTTGCCGCCACAACGTTAAGTTTTCTGCTGGAAAAAAAGTATGTTCTACAAAGCAATCTCTTGTGCCTTTCAATCTACAGAACTTGCGGACAAATGCGTAGGTCCACGCACGTGTACATGTGAGTGATGAAGAGCGATCAGAAATTGTGGGACCGCTTCTAGGACTTGATGACTTTGTCCGTATCCTCTGATGGAGGTGTTTAAGGCCGTCCAGTTTATGCTCCAGCTCAGTGATATTACTGCTTTTGAGAGGTTTGGGTTCACTGGATAGGAGAGCCTTTTTTGTATGGATCAGTTGTCTTGTTCTGATTTTTTTGTTTTACAGGTAAAATCACAGCTCAGTGTGACATGGAAATAACTGGAAATAGTTTTATTTTTAAATTTGGGGCCTTATTTTCCTTGAAACTGGATTTTCAGATACGGTGCTAGAAGACGTTACAGAGTTGTAAGTGTTTTTTCTGCCTCCTGTTCCTATTGAACATTTGGTTTCCTGGGGAAAAATACTGTGTAAGCTCTGTAAGCAAAGAGGTTTTATATTTTTGGAATACTTGCCAGCTGAAGGGTTTGTACCTTGGACTGAAACTGTAGAGGATGATCTGTTCAGGACATCCGTGTCATAGAGTAGCTGTTGCATGACTTATACTTGTAATCAGGTTCCTACTTTATAGCCTTAACTTTGCGTGGATTGTGTGTTGAACTTTCCAGTAGTTAGTTTGTTTTTACAATAGGCAAAGGTTTAGAAAGTTAGCAGACTTAAGGATAAGTATTTATTACTTTGTCCTGCCATGTTGCTATTTGAAACCTGTTGTGAGTATTGGTGGTATTCAAGAAATTGCCGAGATTTCGAGGGTGAATCTGTATCTTTACGTGTACTGAGCAGAAAAGGACAATGGATCTTTTTAGTTGCCAGATAGCTTTCTTTATCCAGGCGGTCAATTTGTCAAGATCGGGCTGCAGCGTGGTCAATTTATTTCTTAGTTCCAACATCTGCCATCTTAATGTAGAGATTTATTCTGTAATCAAAACTGGAATTGTTGTCCCTGGTTATGTGTGCTTACTTATTTTTTTTTAACGCTGCTTTGGTGAGATTCCGTCTGAGGGCAGAAGAATCATAAAGCTAGACCAGATTTTGCTAAATGGAAATAACATAACACTGGTAAGTCATCTTTGTTAAAATGCTGCATGCATTTATTTTCTGTACCTGAGCTCAACTACTTTAAGCTGAGCTTTCCAGACAATTCCATTACACAAGGTAATTTCAAGTAGCTTCTGGGGCATATGTGTGTATGAATGATGCTGGAAAAGTGATCTTGCTGTCTTGGTACATGTTACAGTTTAAAAAAAAAAAAAAAAGGAAGAAAAAAAAAAAAAAAAAAAGAGCATGTCCTTAACTTTATTTTGGTGAATGTTTTTCTGGTCTTCAGGTGTGCAAGGGAATCACTGGTGTTGTTAAGCGCTCCGTAAGCTGGTTCATACAGTGGCTTTTAAGTCACGAGTGTTTGCCTGCATAAGCGTGTAGGTGGAATGCATCTACATTTTATCCATCGTTGTATGTATAGATGTGTTTGCAGCAGTTTGAATGTTTACAAGCTTGTCAAGTCGTTTGGCAGTTATGATTACCATGTGATGCCCAGAGAGCTGTACCTTTACGTGCCCTGAAAAAAATCTGGAGGTCTGTTGGCTTATACCAAATCAGAAGCACTGTGATTTTTAGTTTATTATCTGCTGGTGTAGGTAGGTCAGTACTGCAACAGTAATTGAATACTGTGATTATGCATCCCTAAGCTGAATTCTGCAACTTCCTAAATACCACAAGAGCAGACCTAGAATAGCTTTTTGTTTGTCGGCATAGATGGCTACAAAGTCAGGACTTCCTATGTAAAAGCATTCCTAATTTTGTGGGAAGAGGAGAGGACGACCAACTCGAGTCGAAATCAGCTCTGTGTGAACGAGGAACAATCTCCATTTTGCTGTCTTACCCACCTTGCACCTCCTCACTGTGTGTCTGAGCAAGTGCCATCTTGCCTTAATTTCTAAGCCTTTTTCTGCTTTGGTTACTGTTCTGCCTCCTTAAAGGATAGTGGATGTTCTGACTTCTTGTATGGGGTAAAATTACTACCATCCGGTTAAGCTAGTGGTATACTGCGCCTGAAGCAGAAGCTGGTGATGCTTAGAGTGCAAATTTTCAGCGAGACGTAGGTACATTTCTGTATCGGATCTTGTGCCTCTCTTGCGGACGCGTCTTCCCATGTCAGGAAGACTATGCTTTAGACTTTTTCTTGCTTCGGTCCTGAAAGCAGCAAAGTTCTTCCTCTTTAGAAGTGCTCAGCTAACTATTAAGAATGTATCAGTAAAAGCAATGGTTATCCTCTTCTTTTTCCCCTTATTAATGTTTTTCCTTTTGTATTTCTTTTTCTGTTGTTCAGTTCTTTACTTTCTTCCCTGGAAAATTACTCCCTGCTGCCTGTAGAAGGGTTCAGGCTCTTTATCAGTTTTTGAGCTCTGCTTACTGATAGAAGTTGGAAAGAGGAAACCAACTTCCCAGTATCGTGACAGTCTGGGGAGGAATCAGCAATTGGAGAAATTATTCACGAAAGGAAGGGTGTTCTTTGTCCTTTTAAAAATGAGCTGTAGTGTTTCTAGACAGAATCATTTCCTTGAGGTGAATACCAAAGACAAAAACCAAAATGTTTGCTATCTAGGAACTCCTTTGTGTTTTGTTAAACATTCTTTGTGTTTTGGAGGTTCTGTCCTGTGCTTCTCTGGCAATAACTGGCTTCCACTGTTGGGAGAGGAAGATAATATTGAATCGAAAAAACGCTTTTGTGGTCTACCAGTGAAGTCTCCACCTGCTAAACTGTTGTAAAGCAAGAACTGTTGTGTATGGGTTTGTAAAACTCAGATCTATGGCACAAACACAAAACTGTCGTTGTCTTTTATAGGTGGTTCCTGGAGGAGAAGGACCTGAAGTACAAATTGATACAGTTGTCATCTGTGAAGACATGGTTTATATATATATATATATATATATATGTATGTATGTATATATGTGTGTGTGTGTATGTAATCTAAACAGAGCTTTTGGGGTAATGGTGTGGGTTGCTTGTTTGTTTTGTTTACAGACTCTTGGAATTGGCATTTGATAAAAGAGAAGGATTTCCCCTTCAGGAAAGGTGCACCACTAATGATGATGCTGGTTTTGTAAGTTGAAACTGTTACTTTCCTGTAAAGACACACTAATTTGTTCTGAATAAAAGCCTTTCTTTTTGTTTTCTTTGTGCTCAGTTACGTGAGTGCACGAGTGAGTTAGTTTTCCAACCGGTTGATGGAGTGGAGAAATAATAGTTACGTTCCAGTTGCTGTCGGTCTTCAGTTTTTCTACATCTGTTGCATTTGTTTATGGCCCAAGTCTATATAAAACCCAAATCGTGAGCCAGGAGATTGCTATTCTTTGCACTACAGGCAGATACTAAGCTGGATCATTTCTTTAAACCCTGCTTCAGGCTGTGTTGCCAGAAACCATGTGGTAGAGTGCTGTAGAATTCTGAAAGCCCATCAAAGTGGATGCATCTGTTTGATGCTCAGCAGCCGTTGGTTCTGCTGGCCTTGAGGTTCAGCACTCTTGGACTTGTTTTGCTTGGCAGATGTACTCTCTTGTAGTAAAGGCATTGTAGTGGTATTTCGCGAGTGAGGACAGACAGACCAGGCATCGTTCATGTCCAGGGGGCCGGGGCGGGAAAGTTGGTGTTCAAACTTCTCATTCCCGTCAGCGGTGACTCCGCTTGCACCACTAAGTGGTGCTGTGTACATATGCTTAATTAAATTGGGAGCTGCCTGTGCCTGCCTGCCTGCTTGTGTAGTTCGGAGTGGTCCTTTTAGAGAAAATGTTCTTTTGGCTGCATTTGTTCTCCTGTGATACAAAAACTTGACAGCTATTGGGGGCTACTACTACTTTAGGAGAATTTCTATAAAGTAAGAAATTGCTGGTTTTATTTTGTCGTGATGGGCAAAAAAATAACCGATTCAAAATCACGTCCACTGCAGCTTATGCTTCTGTAACACACCACTCAACTGATTTCTGTGTGTAAATGGCTTTGGAGAGGAATCACAGGTGCCTGCTGTGACTATAGGGACAAGCAGTATGGGCTCACAGGAACAGAACATGTTTTGCCTTCCCATCACCAGAAGAAAGAAAGAAAGAAAGAGGTGAAGAAGGGTGCTCAGGAGCAAGAGGCTGCAAAGAAGTTGCTGTACATGATCCTTTTGCCTTGCTTTATCTGACAGAAAAGCTGCCTTCTGCTAGTTGGGTCTTGGCTTGAAATACAGGGGGAGAGAGACTCCCGCCCCTCTCCCAGGGAGTGTGCTACTTTTGACTGGCTTGTTCTGACTATGTGATCTGCAATTACAATATTTAGATTGCATGGTGACAATCTATACCACTGACTCCCTGAGTGGTTTTTCATTTCTGTCCCAACTTCCTTCCCCAGTTTTTTTCAATATATCAATTTAAAAAAAAAAAAATAAATTTTTAACCTTACATGAACATCATCTGTTGGCTTTGGCCCCCAACACTTTATTTCCTAGAAATAAGTTGAGTCTTTTCATCAGAATATGTAAAAGATTTCTAGCCACTGTAGTACTATTGTATTGTTTGTTTTTTTTAAATAAGTTTCTATCCAGGTTCCAGCATGTGCACTAAATTTCTACTGCAGTAGAAGACAGTCTTAAGCTGAAGAGAGATTTCATGCTTGGGAGAGAAAAAGAGCAGATCTTGACTCAAAGGTAACTTTTCCAAGGGAAAGGTAAACTCTTTTGTTTCTTTGGGGATTTTTATTCTGATAGCACAAGCATCTTGTTCTCTCAGGATTTTGTTATCTCTGGAAAAAAACCTTGGTGTTGTGTCACTTCCTCCTTCCCTGGTTGTGGTTTTTTTTCACTCCTTTCAGAGGAAGTGCTAAAACTGTTATATTTTAGGAAGACGTTTTAACTTTTGACTCGGAGGTCTGCAGACATCACTGTAAAGACAGTTTCTGTGCATCCAAATGCTGTTAATCCCTTAAAATACGAAATGAAAGATGTGTAACTTGGAGCTGAGACGTCAGAGTATTCCAGATGGGTCTGGTTTACTTTGCATTCAGTGTTCCTGTAGCCTGTTGCTTTGGAAGGTGCAGGTAATAAGCTTTTCAATTGAATAAATGAGTGGTAGTGTTTTTTTGTTTTCCTCCCCTAGAAACGTAGTGCTTAATCATACTGCACTGACCTGTAGAAGTTGTGGACACTGTGGTGTTCTCCAGAATGCTACCTGGGCTGCCACTACAAGTAGGTCATTTAAAATAATAACCTTAGACTTTAGAAACACATAAAAACTTAATGATGCTTAAAGTATAGAGCAGGGTAGTCACCAGGTTAAAATAACTTCATGCTTATGACATTGCACAGTGATGGTTTCTTTCAGGTGTTTTGGTTGGGTTGTGTTTTTTTTTTTTTTTTTTTTTCCCTTCCTTAAGATGCAACTGGTTGCAGTGATCTTCAGTTTTACGACACAGCTAACTGTCTTAGTATGGATATGGTTCCTTTCTGCCTACTATTTCCGTTTACTTGTAGATAAAGTTAAGATAGCTCTTTGGAGTTGTGGAGTGTGCGTGTGTATATAGATATACGTGTGTGTGTGTGAATGTGTATGAAAATAATAAGACCTAAAGTCCCCTCCCCACATCATTAGTTTTTGCTGACCTGTATTTCAGTGTTACCAAGATTTTAAAGTGACCCAAGTATTGCTGTTGCAAATGTTTCCATGTTTGTCTAACTATTGTGATGACATAAATAATAATAATAAAAAAAATCAAAACACTAAATGTTTTATTACTTGCGTTCCCTGCCTAATATCGATTTCTTTTTTCAGGATTCACTGTATTTTTTTTTTTTTACCCTATGAAATGGAAAGAGATTTCTGGCTTACTGTTGGCTTTTGATAGATGTTTTATCCTATCCTTGGGGAATTGCCCACCAATTAATTCATAGAGGTTGGAATTTAACTGAAGGACATTTTGCATGCCCGTGTTCCAATATTGATGCTAACAAGCCACCATACAGTTCATGTTGATAGCTTTATGGATACTTAGAGGTAGGCAATAGTCTTATTTTTCAATAATGCTTAACCTTTTTCTCTCTGGCAAGAACAAGCAAGTCTGCCTGGTTTTGCAGGACTTGCAGCTTTCCCTTAACATCAGACTTTAAAAAGGGGAGAACCAGTAGTATCAGCTACACAGTTAGAATGGTGATTTTTAAAATACGAAGCTGCGTAACAGTCTCAGGAAGAACATGTGTGACTGGGCGTGAGAGTCTGTGGTACAGCATTACTAACATTTGCTAAAAAAAGGTTTGAAGAATGAAGCATTTGCTTTATGAACGGTACTTGAGGACGAATTCTGATGCTGCTAAAGTTTATTGAAAAATAGGCACTGATTTCAGTGATGATGCAGGTGTGGTTTCTGTTCATGCCTTAAATCTGAAAAGAAGAGAAACCTCCATTTGAAGGAGGATTTTGTATGAAGGGTAATCAAACCAGTAACCTGCTTTAAGAATGACTTTAAAATATTTGGAGCATCGGTTAAAAGCAAATAAGTAAAGTTTACCATATCCTCCTGCATAAGCTGTGACTATTGAATACAGTCAGCAGTGCGCCTCAGAACTTGTTGGTGTGCAACTGAAACGTGTTAAGTTGTAGGACTTCACAGCCACGAGCTGACGGGCCACAGTTCTCTCCGAGCATAAAGCGCTGTAAGTTTTAGTTTCTTGCACAGCAGTGACTCTTTTCAACATTAGTAACTATACAACAGGGTAAAAGGCAAATTTAGTGAATAATAATGTGTCATTATCAGAGTAGCTGTTTGCATTTCACCATGATGCAGATGCTTTCTATAGCAGTTGTGTTGGCACATGTCTTAGAATTCGGTTAATCCTCTCCTGAACTCATTTAAACTTTTGGCTTCAACTGCATCACTGACAATATGTTTCACAACAGAAAAATGATTTCCTTTAAAAAAAAAAGGGGGGGGAGTGGAGAAGAAGAAGGGGTGGAGGAAGTGGGGATAAAAAAATCTGTTGTCTGCCAGTGCTGTGGGCTGCTCACTCATTTTTCTGTAGAACTCCTGGGGTTTGTTGTGGTTGTTGTTGTTGTTGTTGTTGTTGTTTTCTGCCTTAGCCTATTAGCCTCTCCTCTGCACCTTTGGTCATTTCCTGAAGTTTGTCTGTAGTTTCCTACCTTAGTAGGTAAATGTATCTATTTTACTTTACAGAGCTTTGATAGTTTCTTAAATTATACAAGTAATTTAAATCTTGGAACAAATGTCTTTGCTTATTGATTTTTGTGAGTAGCTGCAAAAATCTTATTTATTAGTTGCCCCTTTTAAAATTAAAATAAAAATGAATGCTATGCAAGAAATATGTTGCAAGTAAATGCTAGGGTCTTACTACTGCTCGCTGTTGAGAGATCGTGGGAAGTGCAGAGAATTTGTGTTAAAAGTTATGGGCATTTGTCAAGATAGTTTTCCAGGTCTGAGGCGTGCTGAAATATCTGTTTCCTGTGATAGTGTGTTTAGTTTCATTGACTTCAGCGGAACAGACAGAATACATTGACTTAAACTAGCTGAGAATCTGATGATAAGGTTTTATACTCTACCTAACATAGTGTTGGGACGACTTGTCCTCTGAACTCAAAATTATGTTTGATGATCTTAACAGGAGGCCGGATCTTTGATCTGGAAATTATGCTGATAGCGACGTTACAGAATCCAGGCTTGTGACTTCACTGGTTTCTTGCAGCCCCTCAAGTTCATGAAGGACAATAAAGACCCATTCTCTTTTGTTCTTGTGCTATAATCAGTGATGGAAGTATGACATTGTCAGTTGTAAGAAGTGGCTTAACTGCTGTTGCAGTCTGCTTTTATGCCTGAAAAACCTGTTGATTTACATGGGTTTGCACAGCTTCTGCTAATGATATGGCTGGAATGAGAGAGGACCTTGTGTAGTCTGCAAGGGCTGTATATGGTCCTGGTTTATAGCTGGGTGGGAGGGATTGGTTCAAGTTACTTCTTATTTGCACTCTTTAATATCTTAAATAGGAGTGAACAGGGTAATTGGAACAGTTTCATTTTTACAAGAGGCAATTTATAAATCAGTTTTTATCCTGTGTTAGAACTAAGATATGTATTTACTGGAGACAATGAGTCTAGCCTGAACACTGAAACACCTCCGTTTTGGGCACACTATTAGAACTTTTTTAAAATTTTCAAATCATAACAGTCTGTCAGTTTATGCTTGTTGAGCCTGAGACATTACAAGACGCCCTTTGAACAGGTAAACATTGCTAATAATTGATATTTGCTTTGTAGACCATACCTTTTGTATGCTCCATAGTCACATATAAATAACTTCTGTTGTTTCCTTTCATTTATAGAAGCTCTGTTCATCAAACCATATAAGCACATACCTAAATTCAGTGTTAAACTTCCTGAATTGCTCTGAACTATTGTGTTGCTGTAAACTGTTTTGGCTGATAAACCTAAGCGGTCAGCTTGGTATTCCTACATGTATATGTGATTAAGATGCAATAGCTCAGAACAAGTTACCAGGCAACTGCATGCTCCAGCTGCATAGGAGGCACAAAGCACCTGGCCCGTTCCTTGTAATTAGTGGAAAAGTACAGATTCTCCTGTGACCTTGGTCACTCTTGTCTAACATATTAGATAAGAGTATTTTGATACTCCTCTCGCAGTGGGAGAAACACTGCTCGTGTCTGTGCAGTGTGTGAAAATCACTTTACCAAGATGCTTTTATTTCTAAAACCCTTGGAAAAAAACCTCAAAACAAAATGGAATTTTAAAACTTTTTTAATCCAAGGCAAACTTCAGGATTCTCATTCTTACAAAGTATTTTACAATTGTGTAATCTTGTAGACGGTACGGAGAATGAGGATCTTGCATGTGACATATTCAAAAGTTTCATTTTTGGTGTTCTACACACTTCTACTGATCGCAGTGCCTTTGTTTCCTAATGGCAACTGGCAGCAGACAATGCGTATTGGTTTCAAGGCCCTGTGGAACAGAGAAGGTAGTTTGCCAGTGCTCTTACTGCTGTTGCAGACATTGTTTCAGTGGATTGAAAGTGGCACGTTCCAAGTACCTTTTCCTACCGTTGCTGCGTATTTTTTTTTTTTTAATCCAGAAGAATGTTTCTGTACTTCCCTTCCCTATAGGTGCATGTTGATTTACATTGCATGCTATTGCAGCGTTCTTAGTCTACCAGTTACAGATTACTCCTTTCAGTTCTTGTGCATTTCTGAATGTGTATCTACCTATATACCTACTAAACTCACATTTATTCAGACATGATATGCAACTGCTATGGAAGTCAGCTATTGTGCTAGTTACGGTGTTTGCCCCGTCAGTTGTTTTACTATCTAATAAGTACCTGATGACAGAGAAGGGGAGTGTCAGAAAATGGACAAGTCAGGCTTTATATTAGAAATGGTTTTCCTAAGATTTAAGAGAACGCAGTTTTGGAATAAGGATTTACATACCGCTCCCGGTGTTCTGTTGGGCTAACGTTTTGCAAGAAGCTGAGGTGTTTAACTTTCAAAAGCTGTTTATGTAAATTGGCTTACCTATGAGTACTCTCCTTCAGCTGTGTGTAACGAAGAAATAAATGTGCATCTCTAGACATGTGCATATGCAGATATAATTGTAAGTGCACAGCTGGGGATGATGCTTGTGTTTGAGGGTAGAAATACGGAGAGGGACAGCAGTGGGGAAAGAAGAACCTTTAAAGATAGTCTAGTGTTGCTCTCATTCTAGAGGTGAATGATGAACTTTCTGTACCATTCTTGACAAATGCTTGCCTAATTTATTCTTAAACGTTTCCTGTAATTGTTACTACTGTTGTAAAGATTGCCACATACCCTAAGTTTTTCAGGTTGTAATTTAAGCCCCATGATTCCGTGTCCTGTGTGCAGTGAATGTACACAAAAGTTCTTGCTTATAGCTACCTTTTAGAGTTTAAACATTGTTAGTTCTCTTCAGTATTGCCCTTTCCAGGTTAAGCAGCTGTTTTTCAATTTATGCTTTGAAGTCAGACTCCTGTACATCATTGAGCACCCTCTTGGACTTGCTGTAGACCCTCACCAGTTATACTACACCCTTCTTGAAAAGCAGTACATCATCTGGAGGGTTCAGCAGCTAATCCGTGCAAATGTAGCGCTGCAGAAATAATGCTTGGATGTACTAACTCAAGTGTGATGGGTGACGAGGAATCACTGGGCCTTTTGATTAGCAAGACACGGCACATAAAAACTAGGTGACAGAAATAGGACATGAAGCTGGCATCCTGGTCTTCAAGCTTACAGTGCAGCTCCGTGGGCTTCGGATGACTACAGAAGAGCATGAGGCACAGGAGAGAACTGCTGCTGGATCTTAGTGAAAGATGGTAAGTCATTTGGAGAGAGGTTTTCAAAGTCAGGAATTCAAGTCAGGTGCCCAGTTCCAGATTGCCTGTGAAATCACTGTGTACTTCCCTCGCTTTGTGTTGTATATTGTCTAGCAGCTTTTATTTCAAAGTTAACAAAGTTACACTTGTGTGATAGGTGATGTAATGATCTCATAATAATAGGCAAAATCCAAGTCACAGAAAATGCCAGCATTTGAAAGAGAGCCCTGATAAATTGCTAGTGCCTTGTACCACTGCCACTTACCAGGCCTTCCATGTTAGAGCTGTCTTAATCATTGATGCCGTTTCCTCAGACTTGGAGCCGTAATATCTGCTTCTTGTTTCAGGTATGTTATGAAGTTGCTGATGGCACTGCCTTAGCCCTTTGGCTAAGAAGAAGAGCAAATGATTTGTGGATTATGCGTATAAGCAGCAGCCAAACAGCATTCTCTTCGAATCGGTAGGGAAGAAAGCTGCACCGGTTTGTCTGGGTTCCCTCATACCAAAGGTCTTTCTCACATTTATTGATCCTTTTATATTTTCCAACTTGTTCAGGGTCAGTTGATGACCGGAGCGAACTGTCATGTCTTTGAAAAGTGCTTGTAACTGTGAAAAGAGTTTTGTTGACTTCCTCATGTGATAAGTAGACATTGAAGAAATCGCATGTTGCTCATCTCTTAAGTCAGAGACAGGAATTGGATAGATACTGTGTTACTAGAAAATAAAATACAACTGGGCCCCTTGAGACAGAAATGTCTCGATGAAATCGTGTAATATATTATCATAGAGACCTAGTGACTGTTTTCTCAACTAACAAACAGATCGTAGGCAAAAATAATGTTTGTTCCAGGTAATTCTGGTCAGTCTCCCAAGGCAGTGGATCTACTTTGCAAATGAGAAAAAGTGGACCTAAATATTGAAACAAGAAGGGCTATTTTTCTTCCCCAGTTCAAAATGGGCACAGCAGAGCCTATATAGTTTTCAAATCGGTAGCAGCTCCTTTGCCTCCTTGTTAGCAGACAGAGCAGAATCTGTACTTTCTCCTGCATGGCTCTTCAAAGAAACTCGGTTGAACTCGTTTCCGTGTTGGAAAAAAAAGTGGGATGTTGGATCAAGTGCAACTGTAGCAAATACTGACCTTCCTGAAACTATTTAGAGTTTTCATGTGTTGATACTCCTTAGAAAAAAAAAAAAAACCTTGAAAAAAATCCTATAAGGATTAAGCTATAAGATTGTTTTTGGGGGGGGGGGGGGGGGAAGGCAAAAAAAAGGAAGATAGTTTTAGAGAAAGTAACTTTCATAGCACTTTGAGGTAACATAGCTGTCTGTAAACAGGATGTTTAAGGAAAAGATACTCGGTCTCTGTATGATTCTTTCTGTGGCCTTCTAACTGATGAAAAGTCTGACTGTGTGAACCCTGGTTATCTGTGTTACAGAAAACTGATCTGCTTTGCAAGCTGAGATTATTCTGAAACAGAGCAAAGTAGGAGAGACATGGTCTTGGGGTTTGGGTTACTATCCTGTAATTTACACAGACTGTGTAACAGCCAAATCTTTTTGTGATTTAAAAACTTCATTTAACTGCATAAAGGATGAATGTGCCCCATGAATAGTTTCTTGTGTTCATGCACATTGCCAGTGATTTACTACCGAGAGAAGTCCTAGCAATTGTAAACAACTAGATAATTCATCAGAACATCACACATAAATATATCTCAAATAATTTTTATATCACAGCTAGTTTAATGCATTAACTTTTTATCTTAGGAGCTCTTCCATAATAATCTATTTCTCATTTTATGGGATAGATAATGAAAGAATTTCTTGAAATAAACAAAACATTGGATGAGAAAAGAGCAGAGACAGAGTGGGTTTTGAAGTGTTGATACAATATTATAGATTGTGTTGCAGTTCACAGAGGAGAAGGCTACTTTGGTTATGATACCAAAATATTTCTCTTCCACATCTGTAAGCTACACTAATTATTTTATGCTTAGAAGCTTAAAAGATCCTGAGAAGTTAATTTCAAGCTCTTAGTAAAGTCTACATGGCGAACATGATATTATTCCCCTTGTGTTGTTTAGATTAACACGTATCTTTCTCAGTGACAACTATTAAACTGAAAGATTTATTTTCACATATCATGGATATCAGAAATGATAAGACTATGTAAATTGTCGGAGGTTTGGACTTACAAGTCTACTGAAGCTTTTAAGTGCCTGATTAATGTTTAAGAGCAGAAGAAACCCTACTGAATTCAGGTGGGACCATGTTTTTGTGAAGCAGCACAACTTGTTTTAGTACACCCCGTGCACCTTTGTACCCACACATGCCCTACCCCCTGTGTCTGTGTCTCCCCCATATGCCCCCCCCACCTCCTGCTCCAGCCCATCCCCTTCACCCACACGAGTTTTTAACAAACGCAAGTTGTTTCCCCCTGCACCCCCTGCTCTCCTATCTCCTGCCCTGCCTCCCTCCTTTCCCTCCTCCATATTCCACACCACCACCCTCCATCATCCATCAGGCTCCAGACCCCTGGTGTGCTGCCTGCACCCTGTTCTCTGTCATTTTTTTCCTTCTTTTCCTTACAAGTTGTTGTTGTAGTTCCTTTTTAATGATTAAACTTTTCATTTTAAGCCACGAGTTTTCTCACTTTCGCCCTTCCAATTGTCTCCCCGTCCCGCTGGGGGTGGGGGAGCGAGTGAGCGGTCGCGTGGGCCTTCGTTGCCGGCTGGCATTAAACCAGGACACGAGGTGAGTTGCAAACCCTGCCTGGCTAATGCTGGAGGCTCTCTGTGTTCCTCCTGCCATCTCGACGGGCCGTCCTTGTTCTTCATCGCCGTTTTATAGCGAGCGCCTCCCGCTCTGTAAGCGGCAGTACTGGGGCCGTGCAGGTACTGCGTGATGCAGGCAGCAAAGGGCAATTGTGATGCTTGCTGGCAGGAGCGGCAAGGAGTGCGGAGCCACGCTCCTGTGGGGAGCAAAGATGGAACCTCGAGGGCTCTATGGTCCTCTGCTGAGGACATCTAATATCCCGACAGGCCTCTTTGCTTTCCCTGCCTCAACATCTAATTACTTTGCACGCCGGAGAGCAGGGCGGTAAGTAGTAGCGTCTCTTCGATAAGAGACAAGCCCCGTGCAAGAAGCCTTGCGTGCGTGCAGGATTAGGAGAGCAGCGTTCTGATAGCACAGCGGTGCCCACCCCAACTGAGCCCCAGGGTCGCCGGGGTATCGCTCGCTTGCAGGTGGGCCGCTCGCATCTGGTGCGCTGGGCCGCGGCCTTTCCTGCCGAACAGAGCTGCCCCTCTGGCACGAAGCAGCTTTGGGTCTCTTGTGGCCTGCCTTCAGGCTCTTACCTGAACCAGGCGTTATTTTTTGTTATAAATCTCTTGCCAGCATCTGTTGACTGGCTGCTGTCACTCCCGCAACCCTGATGCCACATGCAGATGGCTACAGCAGACCCTGGGGCTTGCCGAGGTGCACCACAGGGTCCGTATGCAGCACGGCCACGTAGCGTGCGAGCGAGGCTCCGTGCCTAGGAAGCCTCGTCTTGCGAGACCTACGAGACGCGTGTTACTCCTAAAGGGAGGTCGGCCGTGCCACCGGAGTTACGGAAGAGGAGGGGAGCAGGAGAGGAGCAGAAAGAAGCGTCTGAACTGGCAAATTCTCCTGGCAGCGCCAAGAACAAGAGCTGTGGTGAGCCCCGGGCCCTCAGGGCCCTGTCTCCCCTCTTTGGCGTTCTGGTCCCTCCCTGCCCCTCCCTCCCCCTCCCTCCCCTGGTCCCCTCTCTTTCCCACACCCCTGCCTATTTTTTCCTTTTTTTTTTTTTTTTTTTTCTTTCCTCCCTTGTGCCTCTGATACTGAAAAGCCAGTCGAAGAAACTCCCTAAGACTCGTTTTGGAGTTTTAGAAAGCGGGCATTCTTCATTGCAGCGCTGGATGCACGGGGGATAGTTCCACCTAGCGTGTATGCCACAGCTTTAGCACAAACAGGTTATATAGAATAACTAATTGCTTATTAATCAGATTAGTATACATATACATAAAACCAACGACAACCGATTATCATAGCACTGCCTACATCCGATCACGCGCAATGAAGTATCCATTTGAGACGAAGGGATGCTTTTGCGACCACCGACCCATTTGAAGTTCTTGCTGGCTCTCCTCAAAGTCTTTATTCTTGTCCTTGTTCTTTGATCTTGAAGCTTAACGCAGTTTCTTTCAATCACATGTGGTCAGTTTCAGCATTGTTCTCATTTAGCGCACAGGAACATCTAGTCATAAGAGCAAAGAACTGCAAAACTTATGAATAATTCCTAGTTAATCACTTGACTACACTTTCGTAATTATGTCCCCAGGTCCCCTTTGTCTACTGTTTCAACAATAATGTTAATATATGATCATTTATCAAATCTCACTTATACAGTTATCTAACAGCAAACCAGTTTTCATCGGTCTACATTCTAAAGGATGTGTTGTATTGTGAGCTGACCTGTTTAGCTCGAGTCCTAATTAGGGCACCTGCTAGCCTCTCCCTTTGCTGGAATTCCTCTATTCATTTGGTGTTATTTTCTTAATATGCTGAAATACAGTTTGTGATTTTAATTTTTCAGATGTGTTGTCCTAAGGGTGTGGTGATGCTCAACAGATGCCCCATCCTGTGGGAAGCACCCCCTCCGTGGGGCAGGCAGTGTGGATTATCTGGTGTTGGGTCAAGAACCCAGAGTGGAATTGCTGTTGCAGATTATCCCAGATGAGGTTACCTACTCTGGATTACCTGGGTGGAGCCCCTGGTGAAGGTAAACCTCATGCATGACCCCCCCCCCAGCCTGTGCATGTTTTTGCGCACATATCTTTCCACCGCAAACTATCCATCTAACCCACCTTCCCTGTGAGTTTTTTTCCCATGCCGATTGGTGGGGGCATCACCCCCTTCCCCCCACCAGCTGTGTATCCCTGAAGTTCCGTGTTTTCTTGGTGTCATTTGTGGCTGCAGCCCCCCCTCCCCCAAACCGTGGGGGTGTGGCTTCTGCTGACCCTTTCCTGCATGACTGCAGGGGGTGTTGTTGCCCCCCCTGCCCTGCCCTGGCCTGTCCTTGTGGGGCATGGCTGCTGCCTGGTCCCCCCCATGTATTTCCATGGGGGTTTTTTGGTGTCTTTTGCGCTTTGGGGCTCTTGTACCTCTGTTAAGGGAGTCAGCTGGAGACATGCTCAGGGGGACTCTGCATCATTGGCTATTCACAGGAAATAATTTGTTTTGCAACCCGAGATATTTTGGAGATGGAATTCTTAAGGGATCAAATTCTGCTCTTTGATTCATTCCTATCCAGAAGGTAGTTCTGGTAGAAGTAAGGTGGTATGCACAGCCTTGCTAGAAATGAAGCATAACCCCAGAGTGTTTTGGCTTTTTTATAGGAAACTGAAGCACATCAATTTTGATAACAACATTGTCATTGCATTTGATGAGCTAGTTTCCTACCTAGTTTAGAAGGGCATCTATTGTTTTCTATCTAGGCCCCAGAAAAATGAAGTTGAATTCCCTACCTGGTCCCATTGCTGATGCAATAGGTGTAGTTGTAGTACAGGAGCAAGTATCATCGTTGTTAGTAAGGGTCACTTTCTCTGTTCAGGGTCTCATTTGCTGTAAATTTAAGGCAGGTGAGAACAGTGCTGCTGCTCCTCCAGCTGACTTTATAACTGCTGATGGTTTGCCCTTCCCCTTTCCCAGGGGATTGCGCTAAGGGTGGTGGGCGGGAGCTCGGGCTATTTGAGCCACAGCCTCTGCTGGGGGAGCTCATTGTGCTCCTGGGTTTCTCTGGTGTTGGTGCTCAGCTCTTCCTTGAGTGCTTTGCAGCTTTTGAGCTGGCTCAGCCCTTTGGGAAGAGGTGTCTGCCTGAGGTAAGAGCTTCAGGACTAGTCCAGGTTCAGCAGCATGTGTGGTAGAAAGTAACACTTGTATGCAACTGTGCTTTTTTTTTTTTTTCTTTTTTTTGCTTTCTTTCTTTTTTCAGGTCAGTAGTTTTGTTTTGAGTGTTCAGGGGTAGAAAGATGGTTTAACAGTATGCACTGTTTGGTTTTTTTCCTAATTCTTCATGTGTTGTGTTTTCCTGGAATTCTCAACTTTTTTGAAAAAGTAACCTTGTTTTTTTCACCAGTTCTGCTGTATGCTGTGTACATTGCTGATATTTCTCTTATTGGGACTGATGGTGAAGTTGTTTAGCAGGTGTTAGGGTGAACGTCTTGTATGTATTTGTATATGGAGTTTTAGTATTTCTGAAGAAAGCAGAAGGGCTGTGAGGCACAATGCCTTTCAGTGTCTGGGATGCCTCGTCGCCTTTCCTCATTGCCCACGGAATGCCATGTTGTCCCTAGAATCTTTGCAGCTTGTGGCAGGCCCCTTGTAGATTACAAGGCTTGGCACTTGACTTTATTTTATGGGCATGTAGCAGAGCTCAGAGTCTCTGGGAAGCTGTAGGTTAGGAGGTGCCCCCAGAATTTGGGATGTGGCTTGGAAGAGTGGCTCCTGAGGAGTAGCCACTGAAGGGGGTTCAGGGGTGCAAACCGAGGGCAGGAGGTGTCAGGAAGCAGTGGGGTTCCTTTCCTGAGTGTTGAGGAGAAGAAAAGGGGTTTCTTAAGTTTTGGGACTGCTGGGGAAAGGGAGGAGGGTTCACCAGCCCTTCTCAGAGGGGTTTTGCACTTGGATTTGAATGTCATAGAATCGTAGAATGGTTTGGGTTGGAAGGCACCATAAAGATCCTCTAGTTCCAACCCCCCCAGGGACACCTTCCATGAGACCAGGTTGCTCAAAGCCTATCTGACCTGGCCTTGAATGCTTCCAGGGAGGGGAGCATCCGCAGGTTCTCTGGGCAATGCGTTCCAGTGCCTTGTTACCTCTAGTGAGAAACGTCTTCCTAACGCCTAAACTGAATGTACCCTCTTTAGGACCAAAGCCGTTACCGCCTTGTCCTATGGCTGTACACCCTTGTAAAAAGCCCCTCTGCAGGTTTCTTATAGGCACCCTTTACGTACCATGAAGTCTGCTATAAGGTCTCCTGAAAAGCTGCATGCCGGTGAGCAGTCTGAGGTGAGGCGGTTGTCGGCCGGGTCAGTGTTGAACAGCAAAGTGTTATGGGGCTGCTTGGATAAGCATTTACCTTCTGTTCTGGAGGCGCTGTGCGGGCCACCTTTGGAATTGGATGAGCGTTTGAGGTGAGCTGTGGATTAGTGAGGAGGAGCATGGGGCCGATGACCTCTCATGAGTGCCATGCTAACTTGGTGTCTCTTGGTACCTTAGGTAGCATGAGTGACGATGGCTGCAGGGTCTGAGTCTGCAATGAGCGGGGAAATGAACACGGTGGCCCTTGTGAGGAGGGGGGAGTTGGGGAAGTAGTTGGCATTGGCCAGCGGGATGCTTACTCCCTTTTCTGGTTTGTTTGTTTATTTGTTTGTTTTTTCATTGCAGATGTTGAAGAGCAATGTGTCCCCTTGAGGACCATCCCAGTTAGCCCGTGTGGTTTTGTGGAGGATGGCTTTGGACACTCGGCCCTCTGAAAGCTAAGTTGAGGGACCCAGGCTGGGGAGAGGCTGGGAGGAAGGGACAAAGCTGGGAATTGCAGGGAGGGGTTTTAAAGTTAGCGCGGGAGAGAGGGCTGTCCCAAAGCAGTCAGTCGCCTTTGCGCAGGCGAAGGGAGTGGGTTGCTTTTCAGCACAAGACCCGTGCGTGCTGGGCAGGGCAGTTCCAGCCCATGTCTGCGGTGGCGTGTAGTTTGTGTAGGCTGTCTTGTGCGCTTAGACCTTCCTCGAACTTTGATGTCTTGCCGAGACAACTTGCCGAGAGTTTTCTCTCTGAATCATGTTGTCTGTAGTGTTCTGTCTTGTGGTGTTTTGTGCACAGGTGTGTTTGGCTTGGAGCTGCCCTGCCCAGTGCTATAGAGTCAGGGGTAGGTGGAACAGCGATAAGAGTCTATGGGTGAAATGTTGTTTTGCCTTAATTGTTTAGGCAAGGGTTGTAAAGTCATCTGGGATCGAGTAGGCATTCGTGGGCTGTGTGGACAGCCATGTTGAGATTTTTTTATGGAAATGATTGTAGGCTTGTGGCAGAGGCTGTTGAGGGGTGGTGAAGCGGATTTGAGTCTCTAAGGTGTTGAGGCTTGCATGTGATGGGCTTTAAGTTTGGCCCTGATTTTTTTGTTTGTTTGTTTGTTTTTTTTTTAAAAAAATGGCTGGTTGTAGCTGGAGTACTGGTATTCCTAGATGGAATGAAGGTCTCTGGAGTTGTTAGGCTCTTAGTCTGCATGCAGGCTGACTCGTTCAATATGGGGTTTTATTCAGATGCGGAGTGACAAGATGAGTGCCCCAGAGCGACGGAGGAGGGGAGCGGAGTGCTGTAAAGAGGTGGATCTGTGAGTGGAGTCAGAGGGAAGATGTGGCTGGTGGCTCTATGACTAGCTGATATGGTTCTTTTTCTTTTATTTTGAAGGTGCGAAGCAAGGAGCGAAGCGGGCCATCGGTACTGGAGGTGTCTTGTGCAAGGTGAGCTGTGACTGGCTGGGTTAAAGGAACTGTTCCTTCGGAGGCGTCGCATTGTTGGTAAACTTGGAAGCATCCCTTGTCGTTTGTTTTTTGCAGGCGGTACGCATGCCTTGATGTGGCAAGCTCTTGACGACAGAGTGGGGTGGTCGAGCGGCCAAGGGAAAGGAGAGGGAGTTGGGAATCCGTGCGGGCAGGCTGAGGTTTCGGGCGGCCTCTCAGTATGCGTCTTCTGCTTTGGTTTCTGCAGGTGGCGCACGCAGCTTCAGAGGGGTGAAGTCGCAGGCCAACGAGCAGTCTGAGAAGGTGAGGTGGGTGGTTGTGGGCTGGACCAGTGTTGAATATCAAAGTATTAGGTGGTTGCTTGGTTAAGCATTTACCTTCTGTTTTGCAGGCGCTGTGCGGGCCACCTTTGGAATGGGATGAGCGTTTGAGGTAAGCTGTGGATTAGGGAGGAGGAGAATAGGACTGGTAACTTCTCGTGAGTGCCATGCTAATTTTGTGTGTCTTGCTACCTTCGGTACCATGAGTGATGACGGCTGCAGGGTCTGGAATGAGCAGGTAAGCATAATGCTGTGGTGTGTGTGATGAAGTGGGGTTTTGGGAAAGTAGCTGGTGTTGGCTGATGGGTTACTTACTGCCTCTTCTGATTGTGTTGTTGGTGGGGTTTTTTTTACTGTCTTCACTGCAGACGATGAAGAGGAACCTGGTGACTGCTGGATGGTCCCAGTTAGCCCATGTGAGTTGTGCGGAGGCTGGATTCGTACCCTCGGCCCTCTGAAAGTTAAGTTGAGGGATGTGGGCTGGGGAGCGGCTGGGAGGGAGGGACAGAGCTGGGAAGTGCCGGGCGGGGGTTTAAAGTGAGAGTAGGAGGGCAGGAGCAGTCCTGTGTGGGCAGGGGAAGGGAGGGGGTTGCTTTTCAGCCCGACACCAGCGCGTGCCGGGCCAGGCAGTTCTGGCCTGTGTCTGTGGTGGTGTGTAGTTTGTGTAGTGTGTCTTGTGTGCCTTGGACCTTGTTCGGGTCTCGACGCCATCATCAGTCTTTGCGCTCGGCGAGCGTGGTGTGTGCTTTGGGAGCAGTCCCTAGGGTCTCGAATGGCCTTACTCATCGGCAGTGTGCCAATCGGGTGCCGCTTTTCTTGCGCTTGGAGCTCTGAAGCGTGGATCGGTGTCGGAAGGTTCCCGCTGGTTCTCTTTTGCGGCACTCTTGTGGGCTGTTTTGGCATCTCTGCTCTCTAGGCATGTGTTGTCTCGGAATGGGAATTCTTCCCTGCACCTTGACGTTCCTAGGTCTTGATGACAGGCTTCTTGCGTGTCCCTGATCTTGGTTTTGATGGTACTACCTTGTAACGGGCCGTTCCTTTTGCCTCTTCTTCTTTGGGGCTGTCGTAGAGCCTCCTGGCTTTGTGGTCTTGGACGCTGTAGGTCATCTTGCTGGCTGGCAACTCCCATCCGGGAATCATTCTTCTTGCTGAGATATTTCTCTCTCTTTGAATCACCTTGTTGGTACCGTTCTGTGTTGTGCGTATGGGTGTGTTTGGCTTGGAGCTGCTCTGTCTGGGGATCTAAAGTCAGGGGTAGATGGAACAGCAATAGGAGCCTATGGGTGAAATGTTGATTTGCCTTGATTGTTTAGGCAAGGGTTGTGAAGTCATCTGAGATTGTGTAGACATCGCTGGGCTTTGTGGACAGCCACGTTGATAGTGTTGTACAGAGGTGACTGGAGCTGTGTGGCATGGGCTGCTGAGGGGTAGTGAAGCAGATTTGAGTCTCTAAGGTCTTAGGTTTTGCATGGGATGGGCTTAACGTTTTGGCCTTTTCCTATTTTTTTCTTTTTCTAACATGGCAGGCTATAGTTGCACTCCAGATGGTCTTTGTAGATGGAGTCAAGACCTCTGGAATTGTTCATCTCCTGCTCTGCATCCAGGTGAGTCGTTCGATATGGGTTTTTTTGGTTTTGGTTTTTTCAGATGCGAAGGGACGTGCTGTGTGCCACCGAGCGATGGGGGAAGGCAGCAGAGTGCTGTAAGGAGGTTGGTCTGTGAGTGGACTCAGAAGGAAGATGTGGCCGGTGGCTCTATGAGACTGCTTTGCTTTTGCTGTTTTTTGCAGTTTTCTTGCATTGTATTGGTCTGTATTTGCCTTTGCCTTGTGTTGTTTTGTTGTGTATTTGTATTGACTGTCATGTGAGACTGTCTCGCATTGCCTGGCCCTGCATTGTGTTTTGTATTGCAGTGCTCTGTACTTGTATGGATTGCCACCTGAGACTGCCTTGCCTTCTACGGTTCTGTATTGGTTTGGTATTGTTTTGGTCTGTACTTGTATTGACTGTCACATGAGAGTCTCTTGCATTGGCCCTGTTCCGTTTTGACTGGTATGGCAGTGCTCTGAGTTGTTTTGCCTTGACCGAGGTAAGAGTACTGCCTTGTATGGCATTATATTTGCATGTGAATTACATGGCTCTACGTTCGTGTGTGTCTTGTATGGCATTGTAGAGGCAGCATAGAAGGTTTAATGTCTTTGGGCTCTTTGCATGCAAAGAGTTGAGGGGATCGCAATTGGACTGTGAACTAGCATTGAGTAAGGCAGGAACTGGGCAATGGTGTTCATCTTGTTTATGCGGATGCTTTGTGGCAAGTATCTAGAAATGGTCAAGGCCTTGAGGTCTGAGTAGCAGCATGATGGGTCTTGGAGCGATCGGTAACTTTGGGAGAGCTCTGTGTTTGTGATGCTCTGGTTTTTTTTCAAGTGCCACAGAGGACACTGGCTGTGAGGATGTGTTATTATTGGAATAGGTGGGAAGCAGGGTAGGGCAGCGGTGGAGGACTTGACTTCTCTCTCAAGGATGAAGTGTCTGTTGACAAGCTTTGTGTGTTGTTTTTGCAGGTGATGACAGGGCACGAGAGGTGCTTGAAGGAACCTTGCGTTTAGGTGACGTGGCTGCTACGGAGGTTGGACTGTGACACGTGGCACTGTGAAAGCTCAGTATCGGGTTGAAAATGCACGGATGGTGGAGATGATGGTGCGTGTTGAAACGTTGGTGTAACGGAAGGGCAGTTTGTGGGGAGGTTGGAAGGAGGTTGGGCTGGGGCCTGGGTTTTTGCAGGTACGGCGATTTTTGAGGCCCCCGCTGCCGCAAGCACGGGGTGATGGCCTCTCAAGGCCTGTGGGTGGTAGGATGGATGAGTTGAGAGTGAGGGCTGGTGTGCATGTGATCTGAACGAGTGGCGTGTTGTGAATGTGCCTAACGTTGTAGGGTTCTGTGGTTTAGCCTTTTTGTTTTTTTTTCCTTTCAGGCTGGATGTAGAGTTGAGATGTTTTTCAGGGAATTAAGAAAAACCCCCAAAAACTTAGAATAAAAAACACCAGCTGGGATCTGGTTTGGTGTTTGGTGTGTCCTCCCCTGCCCTGGGTTTCTTTTTCTCCCCTGGTCCCAGCTGCTCCATGAGGCAATGTTGATTGCCAATGTTTGGAGAGGGGTTCGGCTTGGGCCCAGGTTTTCACAGGCAGGGTGATTTTTTTTTTTTTTTTTTTCAAGGCTCCCGGGAGCAGCGTTCCTCTGGAGCACTCCCCTGGAACCTGGTAATTGCCAGTCAGCGCAGGGACATATGTTGTCCGGTGGATGGTCTTTGGAAGACAGTTGAGGATCTTGCGGGCGAAGGGTGGGGGGAATTGGACTAGATGGCCAGCAGGGAGTAGGCCAGGGTTGTGAAGTGCGTGAGTGTAACTGTATTTTTCTGTGCTGGGTTTGTAAAATATTTGGGTGCTCTTTGTAGCTTGTGATGTAATGGTATTTTTCAATTTCTGGTTTTGTGTCGAGGTGTGGAAGTGGACAGTCTGTCAGGATGAGAGGAGCTCGCTCGTTTGCTGCCCGGGAACCGGGATCGTGCTGGTAATGTCACCTCAGGGAGTAAAACTTCGGGATGTGCAGCGACGGATGTAACGGGAGCGAGGAATGTGGAAAAGACCACTCCGTAGAGAATTGCAGGTACTAAATAGTGGCATTTCTTCAGGTAATGCTAGATTTTTGGAGTTTACATGTATTTGTAAAAATAACGATTAAAAGACGACTGGAACTAATACTGTCAAGTATTTGATGAGTGAGGCCGTAAGTCTTTTCTATATATTGTAGAAAAAGTACATTGTAGAATTGGATTGAAATACTGACATAGCCGAAATGGGCTCGGGCGCGGTGCGGCGCCGAAATGGGCTCGGGCGCGGTGCGGCGCCGAAATGGGCTCGGGCGCGGTGCGGCGCCGAAATGGGCTCGGGCGCGGTGCGGCGCCGAAATGGGCTCGGGCGCGGTGCGGCGCCGAAATGGGCTCGGGCGCGGTGCGGCGCCGAAATGGGCTCGGGCGCGGTGCGGCGCCGAAATGGGCTCGGGCGCGGTGCGGCGCCGAAATGGGCTCGGGCGCGGTGCGCCGCCGAAATGGGCTCGGGCGCGGTGCGGCGCCGAAATGGGCTCGGGCGCGGTGCGCCGCCGAAATGGGCTCGGGCGCGGTGCGCCGCCGAAATGGGCTCGGGCGCGGTGCGCCGCCGAAATGGGCTCGGGCGCGGTGCGCCGCCGAAATGGGCTCGGGCGCGGTGCGCCGCCGAAATGGGCTCGGGCGCGGTGCGCCGCCGAAATGGGCTCGGGCGCGGTGCGCCGCCGAAATGGGCTCGGGCGCGGTGCGCCGCCGAAATGGGCTCGGGCGCGGTGCGCCGCCGAAATGGGCTCGGGCGCGGTGCGCCGCCGAAATGGGCTCGGGCGCGGTGCGCCGCCGAAATGGGCTCGGGCGCGGTGCGCCGCCGAAATGGGCTCGGGCGCGGTGCGCCGCCGAAATGGGCTCGGGCGCGGTGCGCCGCCGAAATGGGCTCGGGCGCGGTGCGCCGCCGAAATGGGCTCGGGCGCGGTGCGCCGCCGAAATGGGCTCGGGCGCGGTGCGCCGCCGAAATGGGCTCGGGCGCGGTGCGCCGCCGAAATGGGCTCGGGCGCGGTGTTACTTTTCTTAAAGGGGCTGAGGTACTGTGTAACTCTGAAGTGGGCTTGATAGTGGATTAGATGTGTGTAATATGTGAGGGGTTTTTTATTCTGTATTTCAGTGTCCCTGTTGTCCTTCCTTTTCTTCTCTTTCCCTGACCCTTTGTGGTGCTCCCTACTGTTTTTATTCATGTCTTCTCTTTCTCTCTCCCATCTCCTGTGCTTTTCATAGTCTATCTCTTGTCATGATTATCGTCTGTCACGCTATCTTACTTCCTGTCCCATTGTATCACGTTGTATCTATTCCTCCTGCTTTTTTCTCCATCTGTCCAGATCCCTGTCCCTTTTTTCTTCTATTGCTGTCCCTCTGCCCTGCTTCCTCTTGTGATCTTTTCTGTATTTCTTTGTTTCCTTCCCTCTTCTATCCTTTCTAACTGCATCCCCCTCTCAAGCTAGCTGTCCCTTCTCTTTTCTCTTTTCCTCCATATCTCTCACAGCCTATCAATCACAGTTGTTTTTTTCTCCAGTGCTGTCCTGCTCTGGCCCTTGTTTCTTACTCTCGTTCTGTCATGCTCCCTGTGTCTTTTTTGAACTCCTCCATCTCTCTCCTGCAGCCTATCGCTATTTTTTCCCTCTGTCATCCCTTTGTCCTTCTTCCAGTCTTTGTGTCTCTCTCCCTTTGTTCTCCCTGCCTTCTTTTTTTTCCTTTCCTGCTACATCTCTGTTCTGTTCCCTAGAATGGAATCAAATCCAGCCAGTTTTTCACCCAGCAAAGAGTACGCTTGTCTAAGACAGGAGACGACAGCTTCTCGAGGAGTATGCCATGAGAGACGGTATCAAAGGCCTTGCTGCAGTCAAGGTAGGTAACATCCACAGCCTTTCCCTCATCCACTAGGTGGGTCACCTGGTCATAGAAGGAGATAGGGTTGGTCAAGCAGAACCTGTCTTTCATAAACCCACGCTGACTAGGCCCAATCCCCTGCTTGTCCCAGACTTGCCACATGAGCGCTCTAGGCAAACTGTTCCATAATCTTCCCTGGTACCAAGGTCAGGCTGACAGGCCCGTAGTTCCCTGGATCCTCCCTCCAACCCTTCTCGTAAATGGGCATCATACCGGCAAGCCTCCAGTCCTCTGGGACCTCCCCCGTTGACCAGGATCACCAATAGATGATGGAGAGCAGCTTGGGAAGCACCTCTGCCAGTTCCCTCTGCCCTCTTGGATGGATTCCATCTGGTCCCATGGATTTGTGAGCATCCAGATGGCGTAGTAGGTCACTAACTATTTCCTCCTGGATTAAAGGGCGGGGGGGGGGGGGGGGGAATATATTCTGCTCTTCATCCTCACCTTCCAGCTCAGGACGCAGAGTAACCTGAGGACAACTGGTCTCCCTCTTAAAGACTAAGGCAAAGAAGGCATTAAGTACCTCAGCCTTTTCCTCATCTCTGGTGGCAACGTTCCCTTCTGTATCCCTTAAAGGATAGATATGCTCCTTGGGATTCTTTTGACCGTTAATGTATTTGTAAAAACATTTTTTGTTGTCTCTTATGACAGCGGACAGATTTCCTTCTAGCTGAGCTTTTGTCTTTCTAATTTCCTTTCTCTATGACCTAACAGGATCCCTGCACTCCTCCCAGGTTGCCCACCCTTTCTTCCAGAGATGATAAACTCTCCTTTTGTTTCCCGACTCCTAGCAAAAGCCCCCTGTTCAGCCAGGCCTGTCGTTTTCCTCGGCGATTCGACATTGTGGCATGGGGGAATAGCCTGGTCCCGAGCTGTTAAGATTTCCTTCTTAAAGAACGTCTGTCCCTTCAGGACCGTCTCCCAAGGGACTCTCTCAACCAGTGCCTCAAAGAGGCCAAAGTTTGCCCTCCGCAAGTCCAGAGCACTGGTTTTGCTACCCCCTTCCTTGCCTCACCAAGAATTGAGAATTCTGTCATTTCACGGTTGCTAAGCCCAAGATGGCCTGTGACCATCACACCTCCCACCAGTCCTTCCCTGTTCGTAAACAATAGATCTAGCAAGGCTCCTCCCCTGGTCAGCTCACCTACCGCCTGTGTTGGGAAGTTATCTTCCACACGCTCCAGGAACCCCCTAGACTGTTTACTCTCTGCTGTGGCATATTTCCAGCAGGTGTCTGGACAGTTGAAGTCGCCCATGAGAACAAGGGCACGCGATTCTAAGACTACTGCCAGCTGCTTTTAGAACGATTCATCTGTCACTTCAACCCGGTCAGGCGGTCTATAACAGACTCCCAGCACAATATCTGCCTTATTGGCCTTCCCTCTCATCCTTACCCATAAGCACTCTGTCTTGTCATCGCACTCAGGTAGCTCTGTACTGTCCAAACCCTGCCTAACATAGAGAGCCACCCCGCCACCTCTTCTACCTTGCCGATCCCTTCTGAAGAGCTCGTAGCCATCCGTCGCAGCACTCCGCTCACGGGAGGCGCCCCACCGTGTTTCCGTGATGGGGATTAAGTCATATGTATCCTGCCGCGCGATGGCTTCCAGCTCCTCCCGTTTATCGCCTGTGCTGCATGCGTTGGCATAGATGCATTCGAGCTGGCCTATTGAATCCACCCCTAACATCGGTACACGCTGCCCCCAGGCTCATCTCTGGTGCACCTAGTCTTATCCCTTACCTGCGGAGAGTTTCGAGCAGGGAAGACACAGAACACTCAATATGAGATCCTGCAAGCGTCTTCAATCTTTATTTCTAACAGGGTTCTTTTATATGATTTCTATAACATATGCCTACTAGTCATTCTCTTATTCGTTACATGATAAAAAAGTTACACTCACATACTGCACATACTTATGGTTACAGGCTACTTATTTTTACATTTCTTCAACCACAACTTCTCTTCACAAAGTTCCTTGCTTTCGCCACTGTCTTGTCAAAGCAGAAATCTTCTTGCTTGCACAATGCCTCTGCAGACTTGTGACCCTGTTCCATTTAGCATTCCTCAACAATTCCCCCTTTTTCTTTTTGTTGAACAATCCAAACTGGATTCACAACTGATTCTAGACCCTTCTTCACATAAGAAAAAGTATGACAAATAATAAGTACAATAATGATAATAACAAAACCCCAAATGCCTACCTTCATCAAGGTTTTTAACCAACCGGTAATTCCCCATTTTCAAGTCAGTCATCAACAGGATTTATAACAACAGTAAGCTTTTTCATGTTATCTTGCAATTGGGAAAGTTTCTTATGAATAGATTCAGAGTGATCAGAAAGATTCATACAACACATTCCTTCAAACTCTTCACAACTGTGGCCCTGTGCTAACAACAAAAAATCAATGGCAGCTCGATTTTGCAATAAGGTATGCCGTAATCAGTGATGAGTTCATCTACTATTCTGGAGGTAATATTAATTTGTTTTCCTGTCCAACAAGCTAGCCGTTTTAATTGGGTTAGTGCTTTGGCAGAGGCAGCTTGGGGTGTAAAAAGAGATGCTAAAATAAGTCGGGCGTTCCCACAATTCCACATTATCTTTACATTCAGGTCCCAATTGATATGTATCACATCTAGCACGTTTAGATTTGTGACTTATATTACTCATATTCAACAATTGATGAATGCTGGGGGCAAACAACTTTAATTTGCCAAGATAACACGGTCCTCCTTGTGCTTTTGTAGGTATAGCTGGCCAAGCACGATCCCCACAAATAAGAAATAGTCCTGGTGGTAACATTTTTGCCTTTTTTTACTTTGCCATACCCGGTTACGGGCCAATTCCAACCATTACAATAACCAGTAATGTTATAGTACCAAAAAGATTTAGGGGTAATCCAGATACTATCATTTCTTGGCTTTTCAGGTCTAAAGTTCTTAATTTTAACTAAATCTTTACCTTGATAATCCCCAAAAGTTAAACAATAATCTCCAGGTACAGACCCCAAAATATTAAGTTCCTGAGGCTCTATACCAGTAACATTCAATTTCTTAATAATGCTATGTGTTTGGGCTCCCAAAGGATTTATGGAGATATTTAATGTGTCACACCAATTGTTTGTGGTTAATCCAGGCCGAATGGTACAGAAATCAGTCTTTGTTTGATTTAGATCATCATAAACTTTGGCTGTCGTCCAAGGCCCAAATCCTCTCATGTTTTTTAAAGGGACCCCAATTAAGCACGTACAAAACGGATCAGATGGGGTAGCTAATGATGGACAAAATGAATCCTGTCCTGTCTCGTTAGCCCAAGTAATCCACATATTCTGTCGAAGATCAATCTTGTGAAGGTTTCGCAATCCCTTTCCTAAGATAACAGACCATGTGATTAAAATCTTCATCCCAGTTATAATTCTATCCATTTTCTGTTATAAAGCAAGCGAAGGTTCAAAGTTGTTAGTAATGATTAAACAGTCTATAGTTCTATTTACAAACCAGGCGTCTCAGTAGAAACATCGTTTGCAGCTGGTCTAGTCCATCTGGACGGAATCCATTGTAACCCTGTTGGGGTAAGTACACACATGTGACCTCTTCCCTGATAAACAACTTCAGCTGGTTCTTGCCAAATCCCAGTTTTCAAATCTCTATATTTAACCCTAATTTTTGGCGACTCAGCAGACTTTGGTTTTGGCTTTATATAATGAACCCAGGCTGCAGGCTGATCTTGCCCCAGAATACAAAGATGATTTAAAGTAAACAATGTACGAGCTAGACGTTCTTGTATATCCACAGTATCATCATTCTTTACTAAATATCGTTTTAATACTTGATGTGTTCTTTCTATAATAGCTTGACCAGCGCGTGAGTGTGGTATACCTGTTACATGTTTCACCCTCCACATTTGCACAAACTTTTGAACTTTTGTACTGATATATGCTGGACCATTATCAGTCTTAATCTCTTGAGGCACCCCCATAACAGCTAAACATGTAGTAAGATGTCTAACTACATGGAGTGCCTTTTCTCCAGCCTGAGCTGTTGCCCATATATATTTACTGTAAGTATCAATGGTTACATGAACATATTTTAAACGCCCAAATCCATTTACATGGGTTACATCCATTTGCCATAGTTCATTCGGACCAAGACCCCTGGGATTTACTCCTATTCCCAAACCCGGACCAAAACGGCTACATTTTGGACAGCTTCGTACAATACCTTTAGCCTCATCTATGGTAATTCTGAATTGTTTGAACAGTCCCTTGGCATTTTGGCGAAAGGCTTCACGTGCCTCACGAGCTTTCACAAACTCACTTAGAGGTACAGTCAAAGATACCAATTGATCAGCCTTCTGATTACCTTCACCCAAACCTTCTGACCATTTATGACTTCTAATATGAATCACGCAATATGGTTCTGACCGTTGATGTACGGCAGATTGAAGTTGCCGTAGTAACTCAAACAATCTAGGATTGTTAACCTCTTTTATCCTTGCTCCTTCTATTCGGTATACTATTCCAGCCACATATAACGAATCAGAAACAACATTAATTGGTTCATTTATCCACTTAACAAAAGTCCATATGACTGCTGACAATTCTAACAATTGCAGCGAATCTCCTTTTTCTGCTGCAATTATCTGATGACTCCACTGTCCATTCACTTCCCAGGTGACAGCTGCTGTCTGCGATTTTCTACCCGCATCTGTATAAACAGTTAATGCATTCCTAATAGGAGCTTCACTTCTCTTTGGTTTTTCAATCCATCCTGTTCCAGACATCCATTTTAGCACTGGACTTTTTAAAGGGCTTAAACTGATAGACACACCCTGGGTCAATAAACTCAATTGCAACATTTCCAAATGTTGTAACCACCAGTCCAAATCTTCTCACCGAATTGGGAGATAAATTGTTCCCGGTTCTTTACCCAAAATCTGTAACAATCGCGTTCTACCTTTACGAATTAACTCTGCCAAATTTTCATCTTTTTGTCGTATCGTCTTTTTTGGTCGCAAAGACGTAAAGAGCCACTCTAAAACCCGAGGCTCCCCCTTTTTCTTTTTACATTGGGTTAATGTACCTATGAACCGATTCTTGGAGTGTAAGATAGTGAGATCGACAGGTAAATCTGGATCAAAGCGGTCCACCATACGAGATGTAATGACAGTGGAGATGTTTTTTATTGTCTCTTCTTGCAGACTTGATAATTTCACGGGTAAGGACAGATCAGTTCCCTTTAACAAAGGTCGTAAAACTTCTACCTCCTCATTGGTAATTCCCACTATTGGTCTCAGCCACTGTAAGTCTCCTAGCAGCTTTTGTGCATCGTTCAAAGTCTTGACATCAGTCTGTATTTCTAGGTTTTGTGACCGTACCTGGGAGTCTGTAATAAGCCATCCCAAATATTTCCACACTGGTTGACATTGTATCTTTTCTGTTGCAATTTTCAAACCATGCTTATATAATGTCTCTTCAAGATATTGTTCCTGGTTTGCAGAAAATGGTTGTTGTTGGGCCAACAAAATATCATCCATATAGTGATATATTATCGTCTTGTCCCAGGTTGATTGGATTTCTCTCAGGGCATCGTCCACAAAAAGTTGACATAAAGTAGGACTGTTTTTCATGCCTTGTGGAAGTACAATCCATTCAAATCTGCGAGCTGAGCCAGCTCGATTAACCGATGGTAACGTAAAAGCAAAGCGTTCAGTATCTCTGGGATGTAAAAAGATGGTGAAAAAACAGTCTTTTAAGTCAATAATTAATAAATGCCAGCCTATCGGTAACATAGCTGGGCTAGGCATTCCCGGTTGAAGCGCTCCCATGGCTTGCATCTGTTCATTGACTGCTCTGAGATCACGTAATAGCTGATATTTGCCCGATTTTTTTCTTGATAACAAAAATGGGTGTATTCCACGGGCTAGTTGAAGGTTTAATATGTCCCAACGCTAATTGTTCATCTACCAATATTTCTGCTTGTTCCAGACTTTCCTTCCTTAGCGGCCACTGTTCGATCCAGACAGGTTCATCATTTGTCCAAACTAAAGGAATCGGGAAAGTCCAATCGGTGACCGCTCCTAAAAAGGCGACTCAGTTGTCAATCTTACTCCTAACTGGAGAAGAATATCTCATCCAATCAAGGCTGAAAATCCATGAGGGAAGGGCATTACAGTAATTGTGGCATTGGTTCTTTGTCCATCTAGATAAACTACAATTCTATCCTGACTTTGTTGAACACTAGCTGTTCCCCCAACTCCTTCCACGCCTCCAGCAACAGTCCTTGTTGGCCACAATTCTGGCCGAAAATGTTCGCCGACGATAGAAATATCAGTTTTGGTGTCCAACAAGGCTTGTAAAATAACTCTCTCCCCTTTATTTTCCAGAGTGACTGTTGTTATTGGTCTTTCTGTGAGAGGCATGGATAACATCACTAATCCTCCTGTCGCGCCGAATCCTCTATCGCCTCTAATTTGCTGATTTCCAGTTGTCATTCCCTTGGTTAATTGTAACAATGGCACCAACTGTGCTATCTTGCTTCCCTTCGGTATAACAATTGGAGGAAACAAAGTTTGTGCTACAATATAGATTTCACCTTCAAAGTCACTGTCTATTACTCCAGGCAGCACAAATATTCTTTTTATTCCACTTGATGAACATCCCAACAGCAATGCCCCTTGTCTCTCGCCATTTATAATTATTTTTCCGCATATTCCTGTAGCAATCTTTTGTGGTTTAGGGTCAATAAGTGTAACATCTACTGCTGTTGCCCAGTCCAATCCGAGGCTGCCAAGCGTTGCTGGAGATGGTTGTCCCGCTGGGGTGAGTTGAGATGTGGCTCTGGAGCTGGTGTAAGGTCGTCCCTCAATGATACCGGAGCCGCGATTGGTGTCCTCGCGCTGCGACCCCTAGCGCTCGACATCCCGTTTCCCGATCAACGGCACGCAGTGGTACTGTGGGTGTCTTGCCGGCAGTTCTGGCACCAAACTCCTGGCTCCCTACACTGTTGTCTCTTGTGACCTAGCTTTCCACATCTATAACACTTAAACTTTCCACCCCTACTGTCATTAAAGCCTCTATTGGCCCCTGCTGGTTTTAAAGGTGCAAGGGCAGCTGCAAAGGCTTGTTGTTGCTGTTGTTGACCTTCAATTAACTTTTCCCCTAGTTTCTCTAATGATTCCACTAACATTGCTTGTGGACCTACAGGGACCTTGCTCATACGTTCTAACATTAGTTCAATTGATGCATCAGCTGGCAAAGTAACCAATACAGCTCTGGTGGCAGCGTTACCGTTTTCCAAAGCACATTGTCGCAACAGTGCAGCTTTTAGAGCCGGAGGCATATTTGCCTTATTCAAGGCTGCTGTGAGACTATCCACAAAGGCTCTTGGGTTCCCTGTTTGATTGACATATACGATGGAGTGGCTGGAGCTTCCCTTACATTTGACAGGCCTTCCCAAGCCAAACGCATGGACTCCAGACATTTCTCGGGACCCATTTCCATCTGCATTATCACATGTGCAAAGGCTCCTGCTGGCTGCATGGCAGGACATTTCCATTGATCTGCTCCTCTCCACTGGTTTCCACAGGGAAAGTGTAAGTCCCTGTCGGTCCCTGTTTGGGCACCACTTGCGGAGAGTTTCGAGCAGGGAAGACACAGAACACTCAATATGAGATCCTACAAGCGTCTTCAATGTTTATTTCTAACAGGGTTCTTTTATATGATTTCTATAACATATGCCTACTAGTCATTCTCTTATTGGTTACATGATAAAAAAGTTACACTCACATACTGTACGTACTTGCGGTTACAGGCTACTTATTTTTACATTTCTTCAACCACAACTTCTCTTCACAAAGTTCCTTACTTTCGCCACTGTCTTGTCTCAGCAGAAATCTTCTTGCTTGCACAATGCCTCTGCAGACTTGTGACCCTGTTCCATTAACCATTCCTCAACACTTACCCCCTTCAACCCTAGTTTAAAGCCCTCTCTCTGAGGCCCACCATCTCACGAGCGAGGATTCTTTTACCCCTTTGAGATAGCCGGATACCATCTGTCACTAGCAAGCCCGGTGCCGTGTAAACCTCCCCGTGATCAAAAAACCCCAAACGCCACCGATGGCGCCAGCCTCTGAGCCACGTCATCACCAGGTGTGGTTTCCTGTTCCTTTCAGTATATTTCCCTGCCACTAAGGGATTGAGGAAAACACTACCTGTGCTCCTTCCACTAATCGCCCCAGTGCCCTGCCAGCCGCTTGTAGAATGATTCATCCGTCTCTTCAACCCGGTCAGGCGGTCTGTTACAGACTCTCAGCACAATATCTGCCTTATCGGCCTTCCCTCTTCTCCTCAACCTGTGGGATGGGTCAGGACTGCATATTGGGCCCTCTGTCCCCCTCAGAAGGGACTCGCCTATGACAATTACTCTCCTTTTTCTTTTTTTTGGGGGCTTTGGGAACGCATGGGGCTGCCCGACTGAGCCTGGGCACCTCCCTGGATAGGGCTTCACCTACACCCTGATCTTCATTGACCTGGTCCTCAAGTTCCAGAGCCACGTTCCTGTTCCGTAGGGGCAACTGGGAAGGTGAGGGAGACCGGGAGGGGACTCACCTGCCTCCCCGAGCAGGGACCTGTATCCATTCCCCTGCATCTCTTAGGTCCCCTCCTGCCCGGTGGCGATGGGGCAGGGGAACCTCCGCTTCTCGCGGAGCCTCCATCCGCTGCCTCTGCCCCAGGGATGGTAGGGTGTGGGTCCACCAATCTATCTCCCTCTCACGCTCTCTGATACTCCTCAACCTTTCCACTTCCTCCTTCAGCTCTGCAACCAGGCTGAGCAGATCCTCTACCTGGTCACATCTCACACAAGAGGTGTCCCCGCTGCGCTCCAGCATCAGTGATAGACTCGGGCACTCCCCGCAGCCAGATACCCGGACAGCTGCACGTTTACATGGGAGCTCAGTCTGCGTCACCACATTTTTCCTAGCGATGGCTTTCACCTCAGTGGCAGCGATACTGGGGTCCCCTTCTGAGGACGATGCCTACCGCTTCAGTAGCCTGCTTGAGCTGGGGGGGGGGCTGCGCCCTGCCCTCACGAACTGCAGCACAAACTGCCGCACCACGGCACACCTTTCTGATGCACCACGCGCTGCTTCCTGTGCTCCTCAGGGCCATTTAAATCTCCCACAGTTGCCCCTGGCAATGCCCATGCCGCGTCAGCCTCTCTCGTGAGAGCTGCCTGCTCTGCACGGTCCCTCTGCTCTTCCCCGGGGCTCCTGGACCTCAGGAACCTCCCGGTCTGCCTCAATCTATCGCTTAGCCGCCAACTTACCATTGCGTCTGCTGGCCTCACCGTTGACCGATGTGATTTTAATAACTACATTGTTATTTCATTTAACGAGCTAATTTCCTACCTAGTTTAAAGACACACACGTCTTTTTCTGTCTACGTCTCAGAAAAATTAAAATTAACTCCTTACCTGGTCACATTGCCGATGCAGTAGTTGTAGCTGTAGTACAGGAGCAGGTATTGTAGTTGCCAGTAAGTGTTGCTTTCTCTGTTCAGGGTCTCATTTGCTGTAAATTTAATGCAGGTGAAAACAGTGCTGCTGCTCCTCCAGTTGACTTTATATCTTCTGGTGGTTTGCCCTTCCCCTTTCCCAGGTGATTGTGCTAAGGGTGGTGGGCGGGGGCTCAGGGGTATTTGAGCCACAGCCTCTGCTGAGGGAGCTCATTGTGCTCCTGGGTTTCTCTGGTGCTGGTGCTCAGCTCTTCCTTGAGTGCTTTGCAGCTTTTGAGTTGGCTCAGCCCTTTGGGAAGAGGTGTCTGCCTGAGGTAAGAGCTTCAGGACCAGTCAAGGTTCAGCAGCATGTGTGGTGGAAAGTAACACTTGTATGCAGCTTTTTTTCCCCTTTTCTTTTTTTCAGGTCAGTAGTTTTGTTTTGAGTGTTCAGGGGTAGAAAGACAGTTTAATAGTATGCATTGTTTGTTTTTGTTTGTTTTTTTTCTTTTAATTCTTCATGTATTGTGTTTCCCTGGAATTTCCAACTTTATTGGAAAATGGAGCCTTTTTTTTTTCACCAGTTCTGCTGTATGCTGTGTAAGTTGATGATATCTCTCTTAATGAGACCGATGGTGACATTGTTTAGCAGGGGTTAGGGTGAATGTCCTGTATGTATTTGTATATGGAGTTTTAGTATTTCTGAAGAAAGCAGAAGAGCCGTGAGACACAATACCCTTCAGGGTTTGGGATGCCTTTCCTCATTGCCCACAGAATGCCATGTTGTCCCTAGAATCTTTGCAGCTTGTGGCAGGCCCCTTGTAGATTACAAGGCTTGGGACTTGACTTTACTTTGTGGGCATGGAGCAGAGCTCAGAGTTTCTGGGAAGCTGTAGGTTAGGAGGTTCCCCCAGAGTGGAACTGCTGTTGCAGATTATTCCAGATGAGTTCACCTACTGTGGATTACCTAGGTGGAGCCCCTGGTGAAGGTAAACCTTATGCATGACCCCCCCAGCCTGTGCATGTTCTTGTGCATGTATCTTACCACTGCGAATTATCCATCTAACACACCTTCCCTGTGAGTTTTTTCCCATGCTGATTGGTGGGGGTGTCACACCCTTCCCCCCCCACCTGCTGTGTATCCCTGAAGTTCCATGTATTCTTGGTGTTATTTGTGGCTGCTGTCCTGTCTGTGTCCCCCCCCCCCCCCCCAAAGTGCAGGGGTGTGGCTTCAGCTGACCATTTCCTGCATGACTGCAGGGGGTGTTGTTGCCCCCCTGCCCTTCTGGGACATGGCTGCTCCTCTTCCCCCCATGTATTTCCATGCCCCTCCATGGAAAGGAGCATGAACATGTGGTGTCTTTTGTGCTTTGGGGCTCTTGTACCTCTGTTAAGGGAGTCAGCTGGAGACATGCTCAGGGGGACTCTGCATCATTGGCTATTCACAGTAAAGAATTTGTTTTGCAACCAGAGATATTTTGGAGATGGAATTCTTAAGGGATCGAATTCTGCTCTTTGATTCATTCCTATCCAGAAGGTAGTTCTGGTAGAAGTAAGGTGGTATGCACAGCTTTGCTAGAAGTGAAGCATAACCCCAGAGTGTTTTGGGTTTTTTTTATAGGAAACTGAAGCACATCAATTTTGGTAACAACAACAGTGTCATTGCATTTAATGAGCTAGTTTCTTACCTAGTTTAGAAGGGCATCTTTTGTTTTCTATCTACACCCCAGACAAACTAAATCTAATTTCATACCTGGTCCTATTGCTGGTGCAATAGGTGTAGCTGTAGCACAGGAGCAATTAGTGTCCTTTCCTGGGGGAGTTTACTTTCTCTGTTCAGGGTCTCATTTGCTGTAAATTTAAGGCAGGTGAGGACAGTGCTGCTGCTCCTCCAGCTGACCCTATAACTGCTTGTGGTTTGCCCTTCCCCTTTCCCAGGTGATTGTGCTAAGGGTGGTGGGCGGGGGCTTGGGCTAATTGAGCCGCAGCCTCTGCTGAGGGAGCTCATTGTGCTCCTGGGTTTCTCTGGTGTTGGTGCTCAGCTCTTCCTTGAGTGCTTTGCAGCTTTTGAGCTGGCTCAGCCCTTTGGGAAGAGGTGTCTGCCTGAGGTAAGAGCTTCAGGACCACTCAAGGTTCTGCAGCATGTGTGGTAGAAAGTAACACTTTTATACAGCTGTGCTTTCCCCCCCCCCTTTCTTTTTTTCAGGTCAGTAGATTTGTTTTGAGTGTTCAGGGGTAGAAAGATGGTTTAATAGCAGGCACTGTTGTTTTTTTTAATTCTTCATGTGTTGTGTTTCCCTGGAATTCCCAACTTTTTTGAAAATGGAACCTTGTTTTTTTCACCAGTTCTGCTGTGTGCTGTATAAGTTGATGATATCTCTCTTAACAGGACTGATGGTGACATTGTTTAGCAGGGCTTAGGGGGAGTGTCTTGTATGTGTTTGAATATGGAGTTTTAGTACTACTGATGAAAGCAGAAGGGCTGTGAAGCACAGTGCCTTTCAGGGTTTGGGATGCCTCAATGCCTTTCCTCATTGCCCACAGGATGCCACGTTGTCCCTAGAATCTTTGCAGCTGGTGGCAGGCCCCTCTTACATTACAAGCCTTCGGAATTGACTTTATTTTGTGGGCATGGAGCAGAGCTCAGATTCTCTGGGAAGCTGTAGGTTAGGGGGTGCCCCCGGAATTTGGGATGTGGCTCAGAAGAGCGGCTCCTGAGGAGTAGCCACTGAAGGGGGTTCAGGAGTGCAGATTGAGGAAGCAGTGAGGTTCCTTTCCTGACAGTTGAGGAGAAGAAAAGGGGTTTCTTAAGTTTTGGGACTGCTGGGAAAGGGAGGAGGGTTCACCAGCCCTTCTCAGATGAGTTTTCCAGTTGGTTTTGAATGTCATAGAATTGTAGAATGGTTTGGGTTGGAAGGCACCATAAAGATCCTCTAGTTCCACCCACCCCCCCCCCCCCCCCGGGACACCTTCCGTGAGACCAGGTTGCTGAAAGCCGTATCTGACCTTGAATGCTTCCAGGGAGGGAGCACCTGCAGGTTCTCTGGGCAACGCGTTCCAGTGCCTCACCACCCCTAGTGATAAATGTCTTTCTAACACCTAAATGAAATGTACCCTCTTTAGGACTAAAGTCGTTATGGCCTTGTCCTATTGCTGTACTCCTTTGTGAAAAGTCCCTCTGCAGGTTTCCTGTAGGCAGCCTTTATGTACCGTGAAGTGTGCTATAAGGTCTCCTGCAAAGCTGCATGCTGGTCCGAGAAGGTGAGGCGGTCGTCGGCCGGGTTGGTGTTGAATAGTAAAGTATTATGTGGCTGCTCGGTTCAGCGTTTACCTTCTGTTCTGGAGGTGCTGTGTGGGCTATCTTTGAATTGGGTGAGCATTTGAGGTGAGCTGTGGATTAGTGAAGGTGGAGTGTGGGGCTGATGAATTCTCATGAGCGCCATGCTCACTTAGTGTCTCTTGGTACCTTAGGTAGCAGGAGTGACGACAGCTGCAGGGTCTGAGTCGAACAAGTGGGGAAGTGAACATGGTGGCACTTGTGAGGAGGTGGGAGTTGGGGAAGTAGTTGGTGTTGGCCAGTGGGATGCTTACTCCCTTTTCTGATTTGTTGTTTGTTTGTTTTTTAAATTGCAGATGTTGAAGAGCAATGTGTCCCTTTGAGGAACATCCTAGTTAGCCTGTGTGGTTTTGTGGAGGATGGATTGGGACCCTCAGCCTTCTGAAAGCTATGTTGAGGGACCCGGGCTGGGGAGAGGCTGGGAGGGAGGGACAGAGCTGGGAAGTGCCGGGAGGGGTTTTAAAGTTAGAGTAGGAGGGCAGGAGCCGTCCTGTGTGGGCAGGCGAAGGGAGCGGGTTGCCTTTCAGCATGAGAGCAGTGTGTCCCGGGCAGGGCAGTTCCAGCCTGTGTCCATGGTGGCGTGCAGTTTGTGTAGTCTGTGTTCTGTGCCTTAGACCTTCCTCAGGTCTCGATGTCCTCATCGTGCTTTTTGCCGGGGGAGCGCGGCATGCGCTTTAGGTGCCGTCCCTAGGGTTTCGAATGCTCTTGCTTATCAGCACAGCGCCAATCGGGTGCTTCTTTTCATGTGTTCGGAGCTCTAAAGCATGGATTGGTCTCGTCATATTCCAGTCGGTTCTTTTTGCGTTGTTCTTTTGGGCTGCTTTGGCAGCTCTGCTCTCTAGTCGTCCGTTTTCTCAGACTGGGAGTTCTTCCCTGCCTCTTGATGTTCCTAGATCTTGATGACAGGCTTCTGGCGCGTCCATGGTCTCGGTTTTGACAGTACCATCTTTTAACAGGCTGTTACGTGGGACTCCTCGGGGGTCTGCCGGACAGCCTCCTTGCCTCAGTGTTTTGGACGCTGTAGGTCATCTTGCCGGATGGCACCTCCCATCTGGGAGTCATTCTTCTTGCTGACAGTTTTCTCTCTGAATCACCTTGTCTGTAGTCTTCTGTGTTGTGTTGGTCCGTGCACAGGTGTGCTTGGCTTGGAGCTGCTCTGCCCGGGGCTGTTGAGTCAGGGGTAGGTGGCACAGTGATAAGAGGGTTGTACTGTTTTTTAAATGGCTGGTTGTAGCTGGAGTACTGGTATTCCTAGATGGAATCAAAGTCTCTGGACTTGTTAAGCTCTTGCTCTGCATCCAGGCCGATTTGTTCAATATGGGGCTTTATTCAGATGCGGAGAGGTGAGATGTGTGCCCCAGAGCAATGGAGGAGGGGAGCGGAGTGCCATAAGGAGGTGGATCTGTGAGTGGAGTGGGAGGGAAGATGTGGCCGGTGGCTCTATGACTAGCTGATAGGGATTTCTTTTTTCTTTTATTAATTTTAAGTAGTGAAGCGGCCATGAGTGCTGGAGGTGTCTCTGGCAAGGTGAGCTCTGACTACTGGGTTAAAGGAACTGTTCCTTTGGAGGTGTTGCATTGTTGGTAAAGTTGGAATCACCCCTTGTTTGACTTAGCAGGCAGTGCGCATGCTTTGATGTGGCAAGCTCTTGATTACAGAGCGGGGTATTTGAGTGGCCAAGGTAGAGGAGAGGGAGTTGGGAATTGGTCCAAGCAGGCTAAGGTTTCAGGCGGCCTCTCAGCATGCGTCTCCCGCTTTGTTTTTTCCACGTGGGGCACGCAGCCTCAGAGGAGCCATGCCGCAGGCCAATGAGGAGTTTAAGAAGGTGAGGTGGTTGTGGGCTGGGTCGGTGTTGAATATCGAAGTATTGGGTGGTTACTTCGTTAAGCGTTTACCTTTTGTTTTGCAGGCGCTATGCGGGCCAGCTTTGGAATGGCATGAGCCTTTGAGGTGAGCTGTGGCTGATGGAGGAGGAGCATGGGGCTGGTGACATCTAGTGACTGCTGTGCTAATTCTGTGCCTCTTGCTGTCTCAGGTACCCTGAGAGATGATGGTGGCAGGGTGTGACCCTGGAAAGAGCAGGTAAGCATAACACTGTGGTGGGGGTGTGTGTGTGTGAGATTAAGTGGGCTTTTGAGAAATTAGCTCGTGTTTGCTGATGGGTTGGTTACTGCCTCTTCTTATTGTGTTGTTGGTGGTTTGGTTTTGTTTACTCTTTTCACTGCAGATGATGAAGAGGAACCTGGCGACTGCCAGATGGTCCCAGTTAGCCAATGTGAGTTGTGCGGAGGCTGGATTCGTGCCGTTGGTCCACTGAAAGTTAAGTTGAGGCACGCGGGCTGGGGAGTGGCTGGGAGGGAGGGAGGGACAGAGCTGGGAATTGCCGGGAGGGGTTTCAAAGTTAGAGTAGGAGGCCAGGAGCTGTCCTGCGTGGGCAGGTGAAGGGAGCGGGTTGCTTTTCAGCCTGAGACCAGCCCGTGCCGGGCAGGGCAGTTCCGGCCTGTGTCTGTGGCGGTGTGTAGTTTGTGTAGTCTGTCTTGTGTGCCTTTGACCTTGTTCGGGCCTTGACGCAGTCATCAATCTTTGCGCTCAGGGAGCGTGGCGTGTGCTTTGGCAGCAGTCCCTCGGGTCTCGAATGGCCTTACTCATCAGCACTGTGCCAATCAGGTGCTGCTTTCTTGCGCTTGGAGGTATGAAGCATGGTTTGGTGTCGGAAGGTTCCCGCTGGTTCTCTTTTGCGGTGCTCTTGTGGGCTGCTTTGGCAGCTCTGCTCTCTAGGCGTGCATTGTCTCGGAATGGGAGTTCTTCCCTGCCTCTTGACGTTCCTAGGTCTTGATGACAGGCTTCTGGTGCGTCCACGATCTGGGTTGTGACGGTACCATCTTGTAACGGGCTGTTCCTTTTGCCTCTTCTTCTTCGGGGCCGACGTCGAGGCTCCTGACTTCGTGGTCTTCGACGCCGTAGGTCATCTTGCCGGCTGGCAGGTCCTGTCTGGGAGTCATTCTTCTTGCGGAGAGTTTTCTCTCTCTCTTTGAATCTCCTCGTTGCTATGTTTTGTGTGGTGTGCGTGGGTGCGTTTGGCTTGGAGCTGCTTTGCCCGGGGATCTGGAGTCAGGGGTAGGTGCAACAGCAATAGGAGCGTATGGGGGAGGTGGTCAAATGTCATGGGGTCAGGGTCAAAGGTCAGCATGGTCACTGGTGAAAGCTCACAGTGCCTGCCTAGGGCCAGACTTCATGGGGGTCAGGGGTCAACAGTCACAGGTCAGCTGTGAAGGGCTTAGAATTAGGTTGTCAGTTTAGCATTAGAGCTTAGGGTTAAGGAGTCACCTCAGGGTTGGGGTGGAGCCGCAGGCCGACGTGCGGTCTGAGGAGGTGAGGTGGGTGTGGGCTGGGTCCGTGTTGAATATGGAGGTATTGGGTGGTTGCTCAGTTAAGCGTTTCCCTTTTGTTTTGCAGGCGCTGTGCGGGCCATCTTTGGAACGGGACGAGCGTCTGAGGCGAGTTGCGCCTTAGGGCGGAGGAGTGTGGGGCCGGTGCCTTCTCGCGAGTGCTGTGCTAATTTTGTGCATCTTGCTTTCTCAGGTATCCTGAGAGATGATGGGCGCAGGCTGTGACCCTGGAAAGAGCAGGTAAGCGTAACACTGTGGTGGGCCTGTGAAGAAGTGGGCTTTTGGCAAAGTAGCTGGTGTTGGCTGATGGGTTATTTGCTGCCTCTTCTGCTGGTGTTGGTAGTGGTTGTTTTTTCACCGTCTTCACTGCAGATGACGAAGAGGAACCTGGCGACTGCCGGACGGTCCCAGTTCGCCCATGTGGTTTGTGCGGGGGCTGGATTCGTACCCTTGGCCCTCTGAAAGGTAAGGTGAGGGACGCGGGCTGGGGAGCGGCCTGGAGGGAGGGAGGGACAGAGCTGGGAAGTGCCGGGAGGGGTTTCAAAGTTAGAGTAGGAGGGCAGGAGCCGTCCTGTTTGCTAAGGTTTAATGGAGCGGGGGGCTTTTCAGCCCGAGACCAGTGCGTGCCGGGCAGGGCAGTTGCGGCCTGTGTCTTTGGCGGTGTGTGGTTTGCGTCATCTGTCTTGCATGCCTTCCACCTTGTTCGGGTCTCGACGCCGTCATCAGTCTTTGCCCTCGGGGAGCGTGGCGTGCGCTTTGGGAGCAGTCCCTAGGGTTTCGAACGGCCTTACTCATCGGCACCGTCCCAGTCGGGTGCCGCTTTTCTTGCGCTCGGAGGTCGAAAGCGTGGATCGGCGTCAGAAGGTTCCTGCTGGTTCTCTTTTGCGGCCCTCTTGTGGGCTGCTTTGTCAGCTCTGCTCTCTAGCCGTGCGCGTTGTCTCTGGACGGGAGTTCTTTCCCCCACCTTGACGTTCCTAGGTCTCGATGACAGGCTTCCTGCGCGTCCACGATCTGGGTCGTGACGGTACCATCTTGTAACGGGCCGTTCCTTTTGCCTCTTATTCTTCGGGGCCGTCGTCGAGGCTCCTGCCTTCGTGGTCTTCGACGCCGTAGTTCATCTTGCCGGCTGGCAGCTCCCGTCTGGGGGTCGTTCTTCTTGCGGAGAGTTTTCTGTCTCTCTTTGAATCGCCTCGTTGCTACGTTTTGTGTGGTGTGCGTGGGTGCGTTTGGCTTGGAGCTGCTCTGCCCGGGGATCTGGAGTCAGGGGTAGGTGCAACAGCAATAGGAGCGTATGGGGGAGGTGGCCAAATGTCATGGGGTCGAGGTCTAAGGTCAGCATGGTCAGTGGTCAAAGCTCACAGTGCCTAGGGCCAAACTTCATGGGGGTCAGGGGTCAACAGTCACAGGTCAGCTGTCAAAGGGTTAGGATTAGGTTGTCAGTGTAGGATTAGAGCTTAGGGTTAGGGTGTCACGTCAGGGTCGGGGTGGAGCCGCAGGCCGATGTGCGGTCTGAGGAGGTGAGGTGGGTGTGGGCTGGGTCCGTGTTGAAAATGGAGGTATTGGGTGGTTGCTCAGTTAAGCGTTTCCCTTTTGTTTTGCAGGCGCTGTGCGGGCCATCGTTGGAACGGGACGAGCGTCTGAGGCGAGTTGCGCCTTAGGGCGGAGGAGCGTGGGGCCGGTGCCTTCTCGCGAGGGCTGTGCTAAATCTGTGCGTCTTCCTTTGCCAGGTACCTTGAGAGACGATGGCCGCAGGCTGTGACCCTGGAAAGAGCAGGTAAGCGTAACACTGTGGTGGGCCTGTGAAGAAGTGGGCTTTTGGCAAAGTAGCTGGTGTTGGCTGATGGGTTATTTGCTGCCTCTTCTGCTGGTGTTGGTGGTGGTTGGTTTTTTCACCGTCTTCACTGCAGATGACGAAGAGGAAGCTGGCGACTGCTGGACGGTCCCAGTTCGCCCATGTGGTTTGTGCGGGGGCTGGATTCGTACCCTCGGCCCTCTGAAAGGTAAGGTGAGGGACGCGGGCTGGGGAGCGGCCAGGAGGGAGGGAGGGACAGAGCTGGGAAGTGCCGGGAGGGGTTTCAAAGTTAGAGTAGGAGGGCAGGAGCCGTCCTGTTTGCTAAGGTTTAATGGAGCGGGGGGCTTTTCAGCCAGAGACCAGCGCCTGCCGGGCAGAGCAGTTGCGGCCTGTGTCTGTGGCGGTGTGTGGTTTGCGTCATCTGTCTTGCATGCCTTCCACCTTGTTCGGGTCTCGACGCCGTCATCAGTCTTTGCCCTCGGGGAGCGTGGCGTGCGCTTTGGGAGCAGTCCCTAGGGTCTCGAATGGCCTTACTCATCTGCACCGTCCCAGTCGGGTGCCGCTTTTCTTGCGCTCGGAGGGCTAAAGCGTGGATCGGCATCAGAAGGTTCCCGCCGGTTCTCTTTTGCGGCCCTCTTGTGGGCTGCTTTGGCAGCGCTGCTCTCTAGCAGTGCGTTGTCTCGGAACGGGAGTTCTTCCCCGCCCCTTGCCGTTCCTAGGTCTCGATGACAGGCTTCTTGCGCGTCCACGATCTGGGTCGTGACGGTACCATTGTGTAACGGGCCGTTCCTTTTGCCTCTTCTTCTTCCGGGCCGTCGTCGAGGCTCCCAGCTTCGTGGTCTTGGACGCCGTAGGTCATCTTGCCGGTTGGCAGCTCCCGTCCGGGGGTCGTTCTTCTTGCGGAGAGTTTTCTGTCTCTCTTTGAATCGCCTCGTTGCTACGTTTTGTGTGGTGTGCGCGGGTGCGTTTGGCTTGGAGCTGGTCTGCCCGGGGATCTAGAGTAGAGGAGTAGGTGCAACAGCAATAGGAGCGTACGGGGGAGGTGGCCAAATGTCATGGGGTCGAGGTCTAAGGTCAGCATGGTCAGTGGTCAAAGCTCACAGTGCCTAGGGCCAAACTTCATGGGGGTCAGGGGTCAACAGTCACGGGTCAGCTGTCAAAGGTTTAGGATTAGGTTGTCAGTGTAGGATTAGAGCTTAGGGTTAGGGTGTCATGTCAGGGTTGGGGTGGAGCCGCAGGCCGATGTGCGGTCTGAGGAGGTGAGGTGGGTGTGGGCTGGGTCCACGTTGAATATCGTGGTATTGGGTGGTTGCTCAGTTAAGCGTTTCCCTTTTGTTTTGCAGGTGCTGCGCAGGCCATCGTTGGAACGTGACGAGCGTCTGAGGCGAGCTGCGCCTTAAGGCGGAGGAGCGTGGGGCCGGTGCCTTCTCGTGAGTGCTGTGCTAATTTTGTGCATCTTGCTTTCTCAGGTATCCTGAGAGAAAATGGCCGCAGGCTGTGACCCCGGAAAGAGCAGGTAAGCGTAACACTGTGGTGTGTCTGTGAGAAGTGGGCTTTTTGGCAAAGTAGCTGGTGTTGGCTGATGAGTTACTTGCTGCCTCTTCTGCTGGTGGTGGTTGTTTTTTTCATCGTCTTCACTGCAGATGACGAAGAGGAAGCTGGTGACTGCCGGACGGTCCCAGTTCGCCCATGTGATTTGTGCGGAGGCTGGATTCGTACCCTCGGCCCTCTGAAAGGTAAGTTGAGGGACGCGGGCTGGGGAGCGGCAGGGAGGGACAGAGCTGGGAAGTGCCGGGAGGAGTTTTAACGTTAGAGTAGGAGGGCAGGAGCCGTTCTCTGTGAGCAGGTGAAGGGAGCGGGTCGCTTTTCAGCCCGAAACCAGCGCGTGCCGGGCAGGGCAGTTCCGGCCTGTGTCTGTGGTGGTGTGTAGTTTGTGTAGTCTGTCTTGCGTGCCTTCGACCTTGTTCGGGTCTCGACGCCCTCGTCAGTCTTTGCGCTCGGGGAGCGTGGCGTGCGCTTTGGGAGCAGTCCCTAGGGTTTCGAACGGCCTTACTCATCGGCACCGTCCCAGTCGGGTGCCGCTTTTCTTGCGCTCGGAGGTCGAAAGCGTGGATCGGCGTCGGAAGGTTCCCGCCGGTTCTCTTTTGCGGCCCTCTTGTGGGCTGCTTTGTCAGCTCTGCTCTCTAGCCGTGCGCGTTGTCTCTGGACGGGAGTTCTTTCCCCCACCTTGACGTTCCTAGGTCTCGATGACAGGCTTGTTGCGCGTCCACGATCTGGGTCGTGACGGTACCATCTTGTAACGGGCTGTTCCTTTTGCCTCTTATTCTTCGGGGCCGACGTCGAGGCTCCTGCCTTCGTGGTCTTCGACGCCGTAGTTCATCTTGACGGCTGGCAGCTCCCGTCCGGGGGTCGTTCTTCTTGCGGAGAGTTTTCTGTCTCTCTTTGAATCGCCTCGTTGCTACGTTTTGTGTGGTGTGCGTGGGTGCGTTTGGCTTGGAGCTGCTCTGCCCGGGGATCTGGAGTCAGGGGTAGGTGCAACAGCAATAGGAGCGTATGGGGGAGGTGGTCAAATGTCATGGGGTCAGGGTCAAAGGTCAGCATGGTCACTGGTGAAAGCTCACAGTGCCTGCCTAGGGCCAGACTTCATGGGGGTCAGGGGTCAACAGTCACAGGTCAGCTGTGAAGGGCTTAGAATTAGGTTGTCAGTTTAGCCTTAGAGCTTAGGGTTAAGGAGTCACCTCAGGGTTGGGGTGGAGCCGCAGGCCGACGTGCGGTCTGAGGAGGTGAGGTGGGTGTGGGCTGGGTCCGTGTTGAACATGGAGGTATTGGGTGGTTGCTCAGTTAAGCGTTTCCCTTTTGTTTTGCAGGCGCTGCGCGGGCCATCGTTGGAACGGGACGAGCGTCTGAGGCGAGCTGCGCCTTAGGGCGGAGGAGCGTGGGGCCGGTGCCTTCTCGCGAGGGCTGTGCTAAATCTGTGCGTCTTCCTTTGTCAGGTACCCTGAGAGACGATGGCCGCAGGCTGTGACCCTGGAAAGAGCAGGTAAGCGTAACACTGTGGTGGGCCTGTGAAGAAGTGGGCTGTTGGCAAAGTAGCTGGTGTTGGCTGATGGGTTATTTGCTGCCTCTTCTGCTGGTGTTGGTGGTGGTTGGTTTTTTCACCGTCTTCACTGCAGATGACGAAGAGGAAGCTGGCGACTGCTGGACGGTCCCAGTTCGCCCATGTGATTTGTGCGGGGGCTGGATTCGTACCCTCGGCCCTCTGAAAGGTAAGGTGAGGGACGCGGGCTGGGGAGCGGCCTGGAGGGAGGGAGGGACAGAGCTGGGAAGTGCCGGGAGGGCTTTTAACGTTAGAGTAGGAGGGCAGGAGCCGTCCTCTGTGGGCAGGTGAAGGGAGCGTGTTGCTTTTCAGCCCGAAACCAGCGCGTGCCGGGCAGGGCAGTTCCGGCCTGTGTCTGTGGCGGTGTGTAGTTTGCGTAGTCTGTCTTGCGTGCCTTCGACCTTGTTCGGGACTCGGCGCCGTCATCAGTCTTTGCGCTCGGGGAGCGTGGCGTGCGCTTTGGGAGCAGTCCCTAGGGTTTCGAACGGCCTTACTCATCGGCACCGTCCCAGTCGGGTGTCGCTTTTCTTGCGCTCGGAGGGCTAAAGCGTGGATCGGCGTCAGAAGGTTCCCGCCGGTTCTCTTCTGCGGCGCTCTTGTGGGCTGCTTTGGCAGCGCTGCTCTCTAGCCATGCGTTGTCTCGGAACGGGAGTTCTTCCCCGCCCCTTGCCGTTCCTAGGTCTCGATGACAGGCTTCTTGCGCGTCCACGATCTGGGTCGTGACGGTACCATTGTGTAACGGGCCGTTCCTTTTGCCTCTTCTTCCGGGACGTCGTTGAGGCTCCCGGCTTCGTGGTCTTGGACGCCGTAGGTCATCTTGCCGGTTGGCAGCTCCCGTCTGGGGGTCGTTCTTCTTTTGGAGAGTTTTCTGTCTCTCTTTGAATCGCCTTGTTCCTACGTTTTGTGTGGCGTGCGTGGGTGCGTTTGGCTTGGAGCTGCTCTGCCCAGGGATTATAGAGTAGAGGGCTAGGTGCAACAGCAATAGGAGCGTACGGGGGAGGTGGCCAAATGTCATGGGGTCAGGGTCAAAGGTCAGCATGGTCAGTGGTCAAAGCTCACAGTGCCTAGGGCCAAACTTCATGGGGGTCAGGGGTCAGCTGTCAAAGGGTTAGGATTAGGTTGTCAGTGTAGGATTAGAGCTTAGGGTTAGGGTGTCATGTCAGGGTTGGGGTGGAGCCGCAGGCCGATGTGCGGTCTGAGGAGGTGAGGTGGGTGTGGGCTGGGTCCACGTTGAATATCGTGGTATTGGGTGGTTGCTCAGTTAAGCGTTTCCCTTTTGTTTTGCAGGCGCTGCGCGGGCCGTCGTTGGAACGGGACGAGCGTCTGAGGCGAGCTGCGGCTTAGGGCGGAGGAGCGTGGGGCCGGTGCCTTCTCACGAGGGCTGTGCTAATTCTGTGCGTCTTGCTTTGTCAGGTACCCTGAGAGAAGATGGCCGCAGGCTGTGACCCTGGAAAGAGCAGGTAAGCATAACACTGTGGTGTGTGTGTGTGATGAAGTGGGCTTTTGGCAAAGTAGCTGGTGTTGGCTGATGGGTTATTTGCTGCCTCTTCGGCTTGTGTTGGTGGTGGTTGTTTTTTTCACCGTCTTCACTGCAGGTGATGAAGAGGAACCTGGCGACTGCCGGATGGTCCCAGGTCACCCCTGTGATTTGTGCGGAGGCTGGATTCGTACCCTCGGCCCTCTGAAAAGTGGTAAGGTGAGGGATGCGGGCCGGGGAGCGGCCGGGAGGGAGGGAGGGAGGGATAGAGCTGGGAAGTGCCGGGAGGGGTTTTAACGTTAGAGTAGGAGGGCAGGAGCCGTCCTCTGTGGGCAGGTGAAGGGAGCGGGTCGCTTTTCAGCCCGGGACCAACGTGTGCTGGGCAGGGCAGTTCCGGCCTGTGTCTGTGGTGGTGTGTAGTTTGTGTAGTCTGTCTTGTGTGCCTTCGACCTTGTTCGGGTCTCGACGCCCTCGTCAGTCTTTGCCCTCGGGGAGCGTGGCGTGCGGTTTGGGAACAGTCCCTAGGGTTTCGAACGGCCTTACTCATCGGCACCGTGCCAGTCGGGTGCCGCTTTTCTTGCGCTCGGAGGTCTAAAGCGTGGATCGGCGTCGGAAGGTGCCCGCCGGTTCTCTTTGGCGGCGCTCTTGTGGGCTGCTTTGTCAGCTCTGCTCTCTAGCCGTGCGTTGTCTCGGAACGCGACTTCTTCCCCGCACCTTGATGTTCCTAGGTCTTGATGACAGGCTTCTTGCGCGTCCACGATCTCGGTTGTGACGGTACCATCTTGTAACGGGCCTTTCTTTTTGCCTCTTCTTCTTCGGGGCCGTCGTCGAGGCTCCTGGCTTCGTGGTCTTGGCTGCCGTAGGTGATCTTGCTGGCTGGCAACCCCTGTCTGGGAGTCATTCTTCTTGCGGAGAGTTTTCTCTCTCTCACTGAATCACCTCGTTGGTATGTTTTGTGTTGTGTGCGTGAGCGCGTTTGGCTTGGAGCTGCTCTGCCCGGGGATGTAGAGTAGAGGGGTAGGTGCAATAGCAATAGGAGCGTATGGGGGAGGTGGCCAAATGTCATGCGGTCAAGGTCTATGCTCAGCAGTCAAAGCTCACAGTGCCTAGGGCCAAACTTCATGGGGGTCAGGGGTCAACAGTCACAGGTCAGCTGTCAAAGGGTTAGGATTAGGTTGTCAGTGTAGGATTAGAGCTTAGGGTTAGGGTGTCACGTCAGGGTCGGGGTGGAGCCGCAGGCCGATGTGCGGTCTGAGGAGGTGAGGTGGGTGTGGGCTGGGTCCGTGTTGAATATGGAGGTATTGGGTGGTTGCTCAGTTAAGCGTTTCCCTTTTGTTTTGCAGGCGCTGTGCGGGCCATCGTTGGAACGGGACGAGCGTCTGAGGCGAGTTGCGCCTTAGGGCGGAGGAGCGTGGGGCCGGTGCCTTCTCGCGAGGGCTGTGCTAAATCTGTGCGTCTTCCTTTGCCAGGTACCTTGAGAGACGATGGCCGCAGGCTGTGACCCTGGAAAGAGCAGGTAAGCGTAACACTGTGGTGGGCCTGTGAAGAAGTGGGCTTTTGGCAAAGTAGCTGGTGTTGGCTGATGGGTTATTTGCTGCCTCTTCTGCTGGTGTTGGTGGTGGTTGGTTTTTTCACCGTCTTCACTGCAGATGACGAAGAGGAAGCTGGCGACTGCTGGACGGTCCCAGTTCGCCCATGTGGTTTGTGCGGGGGCTGGATTCGTACCCTCGGCCCTCTGAAAGGTAAGGTGAGGGACGCGGGCTGGGGAGCGGCCGGGAGGGAGGGAGGGACAGAGCTGGGAAGTGCCGGGAGGGGTTTCAAAGTTAGAGTAGGAGGGCAGGAGCCGTCCTGTTTGCTAAGGTTTAATGGAGCGGGGGGCTTTTCAGCCAGAGACCAGCGCCTGCCGGGCAGAGCAGTTGCGGCCTGTGTCTGTGGCGGTGTGTGGTTTGCGTCATCTGTCTTGCATGCCTTCCACCTTGTTCGGGTCTCGACGCCGTCATCAGTCTTTGCCCTCGGGGAGCGTGGCGTGCGCTTTGGGAGCAGTCCCTAGGGTCTCGAATGGCCTTACTCATCTGCACCGTCCCAGTCGGGTGCCGCTTTTCTTGCGCTCGGAGGGCTAAAGCGTGGATCGGCATCAGAAGGTTCCCGCCGGTTCTCTTTTGCGGCGCTCTTGTGGGCTGCTTTGGCAGCGCTGCTCTCTAGCAGTGCGTTGTCTCGGAACGGGAGTTCTTCCCCGCCCCTTGCCGTTCCTAGGTCTCGATGACAGGCTTCTTGCGCGTCCACGATCTGGGTCGTGACGGTACCATTGTGTAACGGGCCGTTCCTTTTGCCTCTTCTTCTTCCGGGCCGTCGTCGAGGCTCCCAGCTTCGTGGTCTTGGACGCCGTAGGTCATCTTGCCGGTTGGCAGCTCCCGTCCGGGGGTCGTTCTTCTTGCGGAGAGTTTTCTGTCTCTCTTTGAATCGCCTCGTTGCTACGTTTTGTGTGGTGTGCGCGGGTGCGTTTGGCTTGGAGCTGGTCTGCCCGGGGATCTAGAGTAGAGGAGTAGGTGCAACAGCAATAGGAGCGTACGGGGGAGGTGGCCAAATGTCATGGGGTCGAGGTCTAAGGTCAGCATGGTCAGTGGTCAAAGCTCACAGTGCCTAGGGCCAAACTTCATGGGGGTCAGGGGTCAACAGTCACGGGTCAGCTGTCAAAGGTTTAGGATTAGGTTGTCAGTGTAGGATTAGAGCTTAGGGTTAGGGTGTCATGTCAGGGTTGGGGTGGAGCCGCAGGCCGATGTGCGGTCTGAGGAGGTGAGGTGGGTGTGGGCTGGGTCCACGTTGAATATCGTGGTATTGGGTGGTTGCTCAGTTAAGCGTTTCCCTTTTGTTTTGCAGGTGCTGCGCAGGCCATCGTTGGAACGTGACGAGCGTCTGAGGCGAGCTGCGCCTTAAGGCGGAGGAGCGTGGGGCCGGTGCCTTCTCGTGAGTGCTGTGCTAATTTTGTGCATCTTGCTTTCTCAGGTATCCTGAGAGAAAATGGCCGCAGGCTGTGACCCCGGAAAGAGCAGGTAAGCGTAACACTGTGGTGTGTCTGTGAGAAGTGGGCTTTTTGGCAAAGTAGCTGGTGTTGGCTGATGAGTTACTTGCTGCCTCTTCTGCTGGTGGTGGTTGTTTTTTTCATCGTCTTCACTGCAGATGACGAAGAGGAAGCTGGTGACTGCCGGACGGTCCCAGTTCACCCATGTGATTTGTGCGGAGGCTGGATTCGTACCCTCGGCCCTCAAAGTTAAGTTGAGGGACGCGGGCTGGGGAGCGGCCGGGAGGGAGGGACAGATCTGGGAAGTGCCGGGAGGGGTTTCAAAGTCAGAGTAGGAGGGCAGGAGCCGTCCTGTTGGGTAAGGTTTAATGGAGCGGGTGGCTTTTCAGCCAGAGACCAGCGCGTGCCGGGCAGGGCAGTTCCGGCCTGTGTCTGTGGCGGTGTGTGCTTTGCGTTGTCTGTCTTGCGTGCCTTCGACCTTGTTCGGGTCTCGACGCCCTCGTCAGTCTTTGCCCTCGGGGAGCGTGGCGTGCGCTTTGGCAGCAGTCCCTAGGGTTTCGAACGGCCTTACTCATCTGCACCGTGCCAGTCGGGTGCCGCTTTTCTTGCGCTCGGAGGTGTAAAGCGTGGATCGGCGTCGGAAGGTGCCCGCCGGTTCTCTTTTGCGGCGCTCTTGTGGGCTGCTTTGTCAGCTCTGCTCTCTAGCCGTGCATTGTCTCGGGACGGGAGTTCTTCCCCGCACCTTGATGTTCCTAGTTCTTGATGACAGGCTTCTTGCGTGTCCACGATCTCGGTTTTGACGGTACCATCTTGTAACGGGCCTTTCTTTTTGCCTCTTCTTTTTCGGGGCCGTCGTCGAGGCTCCTGGCTTCGTGGTCTTCGACGCCGTAGGTCATCTTGCCGGCTGGCAGGTCCTGTCTGGGAGTCATTCTTCTTGCGGAGAGTTTTCTCTCTCTCTTTGAATCGCCTCGTTGCTATATTTTGCGTGGTGTGCGTTTGGCTTGGAGCTGCTCTGCCCGGGGATCTGGAGTCAGGGGTAGGTGCAACAGCAATAGGAGCGTATGGGAGAAGTGGTCAAATGTCATGGGGTCAGGGTCAAAGGTCAGCATGGTCAGTGGTCAAAGCTCACAGTGCCTGCCTAGGGCCAGACTTCATGGGGGTCTGAGGTCAACAGTCACAGGTCAGCTGTCAAGGGGTTAGGATTAGGTTGTCAGTTTAGGATTAGAGCTTAGGGTTAGGGTGTCACGTGTCAGCGTTGTGGTGGAGCCGCAGGCCCATGTGCGGTCTGAGGAGGTGAGGTGGGTGTGGGCTGGGTCCGTGTTAAATATCAAGGTATTAGCTGGTTGCTCAGTTAAGCGTTTCCCTTTTGTTTTGCAGGCGCTGCGCGGGCCATCGTTGGAACGGGACGAGCGTCTGAGGCGAGCTGCGGCTTAGGGCGGAGGAGCGTGGGGCCGGTGCCTTCTCGTGAGTGCTGTGCTAATTCTATGCGTCTTGCTTTGTCAGGTACCCTGAGGTGATGGATGCAGGCTGTGACCCTGGAAAGAGCAGGTAAGCATAACATTGTGGTGTGTGCGTGTGATGAAGTGGGCTGTTGGCAAAGTAGCTGGTGTTGGCTGATGGGGTACTTGCTGCCTTTTCTGGTTGTGTTGGTGGTGGTTGTTTTTTTCACTGTGGTGTGTGTGTGATGAAGTGGGCTTTTGGCAAAGTAGCTGGTGTTGGCTGATGGGTTACTTGCTGCCTCTTCTGCTGGTGTTGGTGGCGGTTGTTTTTTTCACCATCTTCACTGCAGATGACGAAGAGGAACCTGGCGACTGCCGGACGGTCCCAGGTCGCCCCTGTGATTTGTGCGGAGGCTGGATTTGTACCCTCGGCCCTCTGAAAAGTGGTAAGGTGAGGGATGCGGGCCGGGGAGCGGCCGGGAGGGAGGGAGGGACAGAGCTGGGAAGGGCCGGGAGGGGTTTTAACGTTAGAGTAGGAGGGCAGGAGCCGTCCTCTGTGGGCAGGTGAAGGGAGCGGGTCGCTTTTCAGCCCGAGACCAGCGCGTGCCGGGCAGGGCAGTTCCGGCCTGTGTCTGTGGCGGTGTGTAGTTTGTGTAGTCTGTCTTGCGTGCCTTCGACCTTGTTCGGGTCTCGACGCCGTCGTCGGTCTTTGCGCTCGGGGAGCGTGGTGTGCGCTTTGGGAGCAGTCCCTCGGGTCTCGAATGGCCTTACTCATCTGCACCGTGTCAGTCGGGTGCCGCTTTTCTTGCGCTCGGAGGTCTAAAGCGTGGATCGGCGTTTGAGGGTGCCCGCAGGTTCTCTTTGGCGGCGCTCTTGTGTGCTGCTTTGGCAGCTCTACTCTCTAGCCGTGCGTTGTCTCGGAACACGACTTCTTCCCCGCACCTTGATGTTCCTAGGTCTTGATGACAGGCTTCTTGCGCATCCACGATCTCGGTTTTGACGGTACCATCTTGTAACGGGCCGTTCCTTTTGCCTCTTCTTCTTCGGGGCCGTCGTTGAGTCTCCTGGCTTCGTGGTCTTCGCTGCCGTAGGTCATCTTGCTGGCTGGCAGGTCCTGTCTGGGAGTCATTCTTCTTGCGGGGAGTTTTCTCTCTCTTTGAATCGCCTCGTTGCTATGTTTTGCGTGGTGTGCGTGGGCGCGTTTGGCTTGGAGCTGCTCTGCCCGGGGATCTGGAGTCAGGGGTAGGTGCAACAGCAATAGGAGCGTGTGGGGGAGGTGGCCAAATGTCATGGGGTCAGGGTCAAAGGTCAGCATGGTCAGTGGTCAAAGCTCACAGTGCCTGCCTAGGGCCAGACTTCATGGGGGTCTGGGGTCAACAGTCACAGGTCAGCTGTCAAGGGGTTAGGATTAGGTTGTCAGTGTAGGATTAGAGCTTAGGGTTAGGGTGTCACGTGTCAGCGTTGTGGTGGAGCCGCAGGCCCATGTGCGGTCTGAGGAGGTGAGGTGGGTGTGGGCTGGGTCCATGTTAAATATCGAGGTATTAGCTGGTTGCTCAGTTAAGCGTTTCCCTTTTGTTTTGCAGGCGCTGCGCGGGCCATCGTTGGAACGGGACGAGCGTCTGAGGCGAGCTGCGGCTTAGGGCGGAGGAGCGTGGGGCCGGTGCCTTCTCACGAGGGCTGTGCTAATTCTGTGCGTCTTGCTTTGTCAGGTACCCTGAGAGAAGATGGCCGCAGGCTGTGACCCTGGAAAGAGCAGGTAAGCATAACACTGTGGTGTGTGTGTGTGATGAAGTGGGCTTTTGGCAAAGTAGCTGGTGTTGGCTGATGGGTTATTTGCTGCCTCTTCGGCTTGTGTTGGTGGTGGTTGTTTTTTTCACCGTCTTCACTGCAGGTGAATGAAGAGGAACCTGGCGACTGCCGGATGGTCCCAGGTCGCCCCTGTGATTTGTGCGGAGGCTGGATTCGTACCCTCGGCCCTCTGAAAAGTGGTAAGGTGAGGGATGCGGGCCGGGGAGCGGCCGGGAGGGAGGGAGGGACAGAGCTGGGAAGTGCCGGGAGGGGTTTTAGCGTTAGAGTAGGAGGGCAGGAGCCGTCCTCTGTGGGCAGGTGAAGGGAGCAGGTCGCTTTTCAGCCCGGGACCAGCGTGTGCTGGGCAGGGCAGTTCCGGCCTGTGTCTGTGGTGGTGTGTAGTTTGTGTAGTTTGTCTTGTGTGCCTTCGACCTTGTTCGGGTCTCGACGCCCTTGTCAGTCTTTGCCCTCGGGGAGCGTGGCGTGCGGTTTGGGAACAGTCCCTAGGGTTTCGAACGGCCTTACTCGTCGGCACCGTGCCAGTCGGGTGCCGCTTTTCTTGCGCTCGGAGGTCTAAAGCGTGGATCGGCGTCGGAAGGCGCCCGCCGGTTCTCTTTGGCGGCGCTCTTGTGGGCTGCTTTGTCAGCTCTGCTCTCTAGCCGTGTGTTGTCTCGGAACGCGACTTCTTCCCCGCACCTTGATGTTCCTAGGTCTTGATGACAGGCTTCTTGCGCTTCCACGATCTCGGTTGTGACGGTACCATCTTGTAACGGGCCTTTCTTTTTGCCTCTTCTTCTTCGGGGCCGTCGTCGAGGCTCCTGGCTTCGTGGTCTTGGCTGCCGTAGGTGATCTTGCTGGCTGGCAACCCCTGTCCGGGAGTCATTATTCTTGCTGAGAGTTTTCTCTCTCTCATTGAATCACCTCGTTGGTATGTTTTGTGTTGTGTGCGTGAGCGCTTTTGGCTTGGAGCTGCTCTGCCCGGGGATGTAGAGTAGAGGGGTAGGTGCAACAGCAATAGGAGCGTATGGGGGAGGTGGCCAAATGTCATGCGGTCAAGGTCTATGCTCAGCAGTCAAAGGTCACAGTGCCTAGGGCCAAACTTCATGGGGGTCAGGGGTCAACAGTCACGGGTCAGCTGTCAAAGGGTTAGGATTAGGTTGTTGGTTTAGGTTTAGAGCTTAGGGTTAGGGTGTCATGTCAGGGTTGGGGTGGAGGCGCAGCCCCATGTGTGGTCTGAGGAGGTGAGGTGGGTGTGGGCTGGGTCCGTGTTGAATATCGAGGTATTGGGTGGTTGCTCAGTTAAGCGTTTCCCTTTTGTTTTGCAGGTGCTGCGCGGGCCATCTTTGGAATGGGACGAGCGTTTGAGGCGAGCTGCGGCTTAGGGTGGAGGAGCGTGGGGCCGGTGCCTTCTCGCAAGTGCTGTGCTAATTTTGTGCATCTTGCTTTCTCAGGTATTCTGAGAGAAGATGGCCGCAGGGTGTGACGCCGGGAAGAGCAGGTAAGCGTAACGCTGCGGTGTGTCTGTGAGAAGCGGCCTGTTGGCAAAGTAGCTGGTGTTGGCTGATGGGTTATTTGCTGCCTCTTCGGCTTGTGTTGGTGGTGGTTGTTTTTTTCACTGTGGGGTGTGTGTGATCAAGTGGGCTGTTGGCAAAGTAGCTGGTGTTGGCTGATGGGTTACTTGCTGCCTCTTCTGCTTGTGTTGGTGGTAGTTGTTTTTTTCACTGTGGGGTGTGTGTGATGAAGTGGGCTGTTGGGAAAGTAGCTGGTGTTGGCTGATGGGTTATTTGCTGCTTCTTCGGCTTGTGTTGGTGGTGGTTGTTTTTTTCACCGTCTTCACTGCAGGTGATGAAGAGGAACCTGGCGACTGCCGGACGGTCCCAGTTTGCCGATGTGATTTGTGCGGAGGCTGGATTCGTACCCTCGGCCCTCTGAAAGGTAAGGTGAGGGACGCGGGCTGGGGAGCGGCCGGGAGGGAGGGAGGGACAGAGCTGGGATGTGCCGGGAGGGGTTTTAACGTTAGAGTAGGAGGGCAGGAGCCGTCCTCTGTGGGCAGGTGAAGGGATCGGGTCGCTTTTCAGCCCGGGACCAACGCGTGCCGGGCAGGGCAGTTCTGGCCTGTGTCTGTGGTGGTGTGTGGTTTGTGTAGTCTGTCTTGTGTGCCTTCGACCTTGTTCGGGTCTCGACGCCCTCGTCAGTCTTTGCCCTCGGGGAGCGTGGCGTGCCCTTTGGCAGCAGTCCCTAGGGTTTCGAACGGCCTTACTCATCTGCACCGTGCCAGTCGGGTGCCGCTTTTCTTGCGCTCGGAGGTCTAAAGCGTGGATCGGCGTCGGAAGGTGCCCGCCGGTTCTCTTTTGCGGCGCTCTTGTGGGCTGCTTTGTCAGCTCTGCTCTCTAGCCGTGCGTTGTCTCGGAACACGACTTCTTCCCCGCACCTTGATGTTCCTAGGTCTTGATGACAGGCTTCTTGCGCGTCCACGATCTCGGTTTTGTAACGGGCCGTTCCTTTTGCCTCTTCCTCTTCGGGGCCGTCGTCGAGGCTCCTGGCTTCGTGGTGTTCGCCGCCGTAGGTCATCTTGCCGGCTGGCAGGTCCTGTCTGGGAGTCATTCTTCTTGCGGAGAGTTTTCTCTCTCTTTGAATCGCCTCGTTGCTATGTTTTGTGTGGTGTGCGTGGGCGCATTTGGCTTGGAGCTGCTCTGCCCGGGGATCTGGAGTCAGGGGTAGGTGCAACAGCAATAGGAGCGTATGGGAGAAGTGGTCAAATGTCATGGGGTCAGGGTCAAAGGTCAGCGTGGTCAGTGGTCAAAGCTCACAGTGCCTGCCTAGGGCCAGACTTCATGGGGGTCTGGGGTCAACAGTCACAGGTCAGCTGTCAAGGGGTTAGGATTAGGTTGTCAGTTTAGGATTAGAGCTTAGGGTTAGGGTGTCACGTCAGGGTTGTGGTGCAGCCGCAGGCCCATGTGCGGTCTGAGGAGGTGAGGTGGGTGTGGGCTGGGTCCGTGTTAAATATCAAGGTGTTAGCTGGTTGCTCAGTTAAGCGTTTCCCTTTTGTTTTGCAGGTGCTGCGCGGGCCATCGTTGGAACAGGACTAGCGTCTGAGGCGAGCTGCGGCTTAGGGCGGAGGAGCGTGGGGCCGGTGCCTTCTCGTGAGTGCTGTGCTAATTGTATGCGTCTTGCTTTGTCAGGTACCCTGAGGTGATGGCCGCAGGCTGTGACCCTGGAAACAGCAGGTAAGCATAACCCTGTGGTGTGTGTGTGATGAAGTGGGCTTTTGGCAAAGTAGCTGGTGTTGGCTGATGGGGTACTTGCTGCCTCTTCTGGTTGTGTTGGTGGTGGTTGTTTTTTTTCACCGTTTTCACTGCAGGTGATGAAGAGGAACCTGGCGACTGCCGGACGGTCCCAGTTCGCCGATGTGATTTGTGCGGAGGCTGGATTCGTACCCTCGGCCCTCTGAAAGGTAAGTTGAGGGACGCGGGCCGGGGAGCGGCCGGGAGGGAGGGAGGGACAGAGCTGGGAAGTGCCGGGAGGGGTTTTAACGTTAGAGTAGGAGGGCAGGAGCCGTCCTCTGTGGGCAGGTGAAGGGAGCGGGTCGCTTTTCAGCCCGGGACCAACGCGTGCCGGGCAGGGCAGTTCTCCGGCCTGTGTCTGTGGTGGTGTGTAGTTTGTGTAGTCTGTCTTGTGTGCCTTCGACCTTGTTCGGGTCTCGACGCCCTCGTCAGTCTTTGCCCTCGGGGAGCGTGGCGTGCGGTTTGGGAACAGTCCCTAGGGTTTCGAACGGCCTTACTCATCGGCACCGTGCCAGTCGGGTGCCGCTTTTCTTGCGCTCGGAGGTCTAAAGCGTGGATCGGCGTCGGAAGGCGCCCGCCGGTTCTCTTTGGCGGCGCTCTTGTGGGCTGCTTTGTCAGCTCTGCTCTCTAGCCATGCGTTGTCTCGTGACGGGAGTTCTTCCCCGCACCTTGATGTTCCTAGGTCTTGATGACAGGCTTCTTGCGCGTCCACGATCTCGGTTTTGATGGTGCCATCTTGTAACGGTCCGTTCCTTTTGCATCTTCTTCTTCAGGGCCGTTGTCGAGGCTCCTGGCTTCGTGGTCTTCGCTGTAGGTCATCTTGCCGGCTGGCAGGTCCTGTCTGGGAGTCATTCTTCTTGCGGAGAGTGTTCTCTCTCTCTTTGAATCGCCTCGTTGCTATGTTTTGCGTGGTGTGCGTGGGCGCGTTTGGCTTGGAGCTGCTGTGCCTGGGGATCTGGAGTCAGGGGTAGGTGCAACAGCAATAGGAGCGTATGGGGGAGGTGGTCAAATGTCATGGCGTCAGGGTCAAAGGTCAGCATGGTCAGTGGTCAAAGCTCACAGTGCCTGCCTAGGGCCAGACTTCATGGGGGTCTGGGGTCAACAGTCACAGGTCAGCTGTCAAGGGGTTAGTATTAAGTTGTCAGTTTAGGATTAGAGTTTAGGATTAGGGTGTCATGTCAGGGTTTTGGTGGATCCGCAGGCCCATGTGTGGTCTGAGGAGGTGCGGTGGGTGTGGGCTGGGTCCGTGTTGAATATCGAGGTATTGGGTGGTTGCTCAGTTAAGTGTTTCCCTTTTGTTTTGCAGGTGCTGCGCGGGCCATCGTTGGAACGGGACGAGTGTTTGAGGCGAGCTGCGGCTTAGGGCGGAGGAGCGTGGGGCCGGTGCCTTCTCGCAAGTGCTGTGCTAATTTTGTGCATCTTGCTTTCTCAGGTATCCTGAGAGAAGATGGCCGCAGGGTGTGACCCCGGAAAGAGCAGGTAAGCGTAATGCTGTGGTGTGTCTGTGAGAAGTGGGCTTTTGACAAAGTAGCTGGTGTTGGCTGATGGGTTACTTGCTGCCTCTTCTGCTGGTGGTGGTTGTTTTTTTCACCGTGTTCACTGCAGATGATGAAGAGGAACCTGGCGGCTGCCGGATGGTCCCAGTTCGCCGATGTGATTTGTGTGGAGGCTGGTTTCGTACCCTTGGACCTCTGAAAGGTAAGTTGAGGGATGTGGGCTGGGGAGCGGCTGGGAGGGACAGAGCTGGGAAGTGCCGGGAGGGGTTTTAACGTTAGAGTAGGAGGGCAGGAGCTGTCCTCTGTGGGCAGGTGAAGGGAGCGGGTCGCTTTTCAGCCTGAGACCAGCCCGTGCCGGGCAGGGCAGTTGCGGCCTGTGTCTGTGGCGGTGTGTGGTTTGCGTCATCTGTTTTGCATGCCTTCCACCTTGTTCGGGTCTCGACGCCCTCATCAGTCTTTGTGCTCGGGGATCGTGGCGTGTGCTTTGGGAGCAGTCCCTAGGGTTTCGAATGGCCTTACTCATCGGCACCGTCCCAGTTGGGTGCTGCTTTTCTTGCGCTCGGAGGTCAAAAGCGTAGATCGGCGTCAGAAGGTTCCCGCCGGTTCTCTTTTGCGGTGCTCTTGTGGGCTGCTTTGGCAGCGCTGCTCCCTAGCCGTGCGTTGTCTCGGAACGGGAGTTCTTCCCCCCACCTTGACGTTCCTAGGTCTTGATGACAGGCTTCTTGCGCGTCCACGATCTGGGTCGTGACGGTACCATCTTGTAATGGGCCGTTCCTTTTGCCTCTTATTCTTCGGGGCCGTTGCGAGGCTCCTGGCTTCGTGGTCTTGGACGCCATAGGTCATCTTGCTGGCTGGCAGCTCCCGTCTGGGAGTCATTCTTCTTGCGGAGAGTTTTCTGTCTCTCTTTGAATCGCCTCGTCGCTACGTTTTGTGTGGTGTGCGTGGGTGCGTTTGGCTTGGAGCTGCTCTGCCCGGGGATCTGGAGTCAGGGGTAGGTGCAACAGCAATAGGAGTGTATGGGGGAGGTGGCCAAATGTCATGGCGTCAGGGTCAAAGGTCAGCATGGTCAGTGGTCAAAGCTCACAGTGCCTGCGTAGGGCCAGACTTCATGGGGGTCTGGGGTCAACAGTCACAGGTCAGCTGTCCAGGGGTTAGGATTAGGTTGTAAGTTTAGGTTTAGAGCTTAGGGTTAGGGAGTCACGTCAGCGTTGGGGTGGAGCCGCAGGCCGATGTGCGGTCTGAGGAGGTGAGGTGGGTGTGGGCTGGGTCCGTGTTGAATATCGTGGTATTGGGTGGTTGCTCAGTTAAGCGTTTCCCTTTTGTTTTGCAGGTGCTGTGCAGGCCATCGTTGGAACGGGACGAGCGTCTGAGGCGAGCTGCGCCTTAGGGCGGAGGAGCATGGGGCCGGTGCCTTCCCGCAAGGGCTGTGCTAATTCTGTGTGTCTTGCTTTGTCAGGTACCCTGAGAGATGATGGCCGCAGGCTGTGACCTTGGAAAGAGCAGGTAAGCATAACAATGTGGTGGGCCTGATGAAGCAGGCTTTTGGCAAAGTAGCTGGTGTTGGCTGATGGGTTATTTTCTGCCTCTTCTGCTGGTGGTGGTGGTGGTTGTTTTTTTCACCGTCTTCACTGCAGATGACGAAGAGGAACCTGGCGACTGCCGGACGGTCCCAGTTCGCCCATGTGATTTGTGCGGGGGCTGGATTTGTACCCTTGGCCCTCTGAAAGTTAAGGTGAGGGACGCGGGCTGGCGAGCGGCCGGGAGGGAGGGAGGGAGGGACAGAGCTGGGCAGTGCTGGGAGGGGTTTCAAAGTTAGAGTAGGAGGGCAGGAACTGTCCTGTTTGGTAAGGTTTAATGGAGCGGGTCGCTTTTCAGCCCGAGACCAGTGCGTGCCGGGGAGGGCAGTTCCGGCCTGTGTCTGTGGTAGTGTGTAGTTTGTGTACTCTGTCTTGCATGCGTTCGACCTTGTTCGGGTCTCGATGCCGTCGTCGGTCTTTGCCCTCGGGGAGCTTGGTGTGCGCTTTGTGAGCAGTCCCTAGGGTCTCGAATGGCTTTACTCATCTGCACCGTCCCAGTCGGGTGCCGCTTTTCTTGCGCTCGGAGGTCAGAAGCGTGGATCGGCGTCGGAAGGTTCCTGCCGGTTCTCTTCTGCGGTGCTCTTGTGGACTGCTTTGTCAGCTCTGCTCTCTAGCCGTGCGTTGTCTCGAAATGGGAGTTCCTCCCCGCACCTTGACGTTCCTAGGTCTCGATGACAGGCTTCTTGCGCGTCCACGATGTCGGTTGTGATGGTACCATCGTGTAACGGGCCGTTCCTTTTGCCTCTTCTTCTTCGGGGCCGTCGTCGAGGCTCCCGGCTTCGTGGTATTGGACGCCATAGGTCATCTTGCCAGATGGCAGCTCCCGTCTGGGAGTCATTCTTCTTGTCGAGAGTTTTCTCTCTCTCTGAATCACCTCGTTGCTACGTTTTGTGTTGTATGCGTGGGTGCTTTTGGCCTGGAGCTCCTCTGTCCGGTGAACTGGAGTCAGGGCTAGGTGCAACAGCTATAGGAGTCTCTGGGTGTTACATTGATTTGCCTTGATTGTTTAGGCAAGGGTTGTAAAGTCATCTGAGATTGGGTAGCTGTCGGTGGGCTTTTTGGACGGCCACATTGACAGTGTTTTATAGAGGTGTTTGGAGCTGTGTGGTGTGGGCTGTTGAGGTTTAATGAAGCAGATTTGAGTCTCTGAGGTGTTATGTCTTGCATGGGGTGGGCTTAAAGTTTTGGCCTTTTCTTATTTTTTTTTTCTTTTTCTCACAGGGCGGGCTGTAGTTGCACTCCAGATGGTCTTCGTAGATGGAATCAAGACCTCTGGAATTCTGAAGCTCTTGCTCTGCAGCCAGGTGACTCTTTCAATATGGGATTTTTTTCAGATGCCGAGGGACAAGCTGTGTGTGATGGAGGAGGGGAGCGGAGCATAAGAAGGTTGGTGTGTGAAAGGAATCGGACGGAATATGTGGCTGGTGGCAGTAGGACTAGCTGAGCGGGTTCTTTTTTTGTTGTATGTGGAAGGTCGCAAGCAAGGAGCGAAGCGGGCCATGGGTAGCGGAGGTGACTCGGGTAAGGCGAGTTGTGACTGCTGGGTTAAAGGAACTGTTCCTTTAAAGTGTTCTGTTGTTGGCTGAGTTGAAAGCATCCCTTGTTTAGAAGGTTATCTACCTAATTTAGAAGGCCATCTATGGGTTTTTTTATCTACCTCCCAGACAAGTTAAGTTTAATTCCTGACCTGGTCCCATTGCTGATGCAATAGGTGTAGCTGTAGCACAGGAGTAGGAGTAAGTAATGCCATTTCCTGGGGGGGTTACTTTCTCTGTTCAGGGTCTCATTTGCTGTAAATTTAAGGCAGGTGAGAACAGTGCTGCTGCCCCTCCTGCTGAGTCTATAACTTCTGGTGGTTTGCCCTTCCCCTTTCCCAGGTGATTGTGCTAAGGGTGGTGGGCGGGGCCTTGGGGGTATTTGAGCCACAGCCTCTGCTAGTGGAGCTCATTGTGCCTCTGGGTTTCTCTGGTGTTGGTGCTCAGCTCTTCCTTGAGTGCTTTGCAGCTTTTGAGCTGGCTCAGCCCTTTGGGAAGAGGTGTCTGCCTGAGGTAAGAGCTTTAGGACCAGTCAAGGTTCAGCAGCATGTGTGGTAGAAAGTAACACTTGTATGCAGCTGCTTTTTTTTTCTTTCTTTTGTTCAGGTCAGTAGTTTTGTTTTGACTGTTCAGGGGTAGAAAGATGGTTTCATAGTAGGCTTTGTTTGTTTTCTTTTTTTGTTTTTTTTAATTGATGCATTGTGTTTTCCTGGTATTTCCAACTGTAATGAAAATGGAACCTTGTTTTTTCACCAGTTCTGCTGTATACTGTGTCAGTTGATGATATCTGTCTTAAGAGGAATGATGGTGACGTTGTTTAGCAGGGGTTAGGGTGAGCATCTTGTATGTATTTGTATATGGAGTTTTAGTACTACTGAAGAAAGCAGCAGGGCTGTGAGGTAGAATGGCTTTCAGGGTCTGGGATGCCTCATGGCCTTTCCTCATTGTCCACAGAATGCCAAGTTGTCCCTAGAATCCTTGCAGCTGGTGGCAGGCCCCTCATAGATTACAAGCCTTGGGACTTGACTTTATTTTGTGGGCATGGAGCAGAGGTCAGAGTCTCTCTGAAGCTGTAGGTTAGGGGATGCCCCCAGAATTTGGGATGTGGCTCAGAAGAGTGGCTCCTGAGGAGTAGGCACTGAAGGGGGTTCAGGAGTGCAGATTGAGGGCAGGAGATGTCAGGAAGCAGTGGGGTTCCTTTCCTGAGTGTTGAGGAGAAGAAAAGGGGTTTGTTAAGTTTTGGGACTGCTGGGAAAGGGAGGAGGGTTGACCAGCCCTTCTCAGAGGAGTTTTACAGTGGGATTTGAATGTCATAGAATCATAGAATGGTTTGGAAGGCACCATAAAGATTCTCTAGTTCAACTCTCCTTCCCTTCAAGGGACACCTTCTGTGAGACCAGGTTGCCAAAAGCCACATTTGACATGGCCTTGAATGCTTCCAGGGAGGGAGCACCCGCAGGTTCTGTGGGCAACGTGTTCCAGTGCCTCGCCACCCCTAGTGAGAAACGTCTTTCTAATGCCTAAACTAAATGTACCCTCTTTAGGACTAAAGTCGTTACCGCCTTGTCCTATGGCTGTACACCCTTGTAAAAAGTCCCTCTGCAGGTTTCTTATGGGCACTCTTTATGTACCATGAAGTGCACTGTAAGGTCTCCTCCTAAGCTACATGCCGGTCCGAGAAGGTGAGGTGGTCGTCGGCCGGGTCGGTGTTGAATAGCAAAGTATTTTGGGGCTGCCCGGTTCAGCATTTATCTTCTGTTCTGGAGGCTATCTTGCTCTTGCAAGGAGCGAAGCGGGCCATGGGTAGCAGAGGTGACTCGGGCAAGGTGAGTCCTGACTGCTGGGTTAAAGGAACTGTTCTTTTGGGGGTGTTGTATTGTTGGCAAAGTTGAAAGCATCTCGTTTGTGTTTTTTGCAGATGGTACGCATGCCTTGATGTGGAAATTTCTTGATGACAGAGCGGGGTAGTTGAGCAGCCAAGGTAAGGGAGAGGGAGTTGCGAATCAGACCGGGCAGGCCGCAGTTTCGGGCAGCCTCTCGGCATGCATCTCTCGTTTTTCCAGGTGGTGCATGTAACCTCAGAGGGGTGAAGACGCAGGGCAATGTACAGCCTGAGAACTGAGGTGGTTGTTGGCTGGGTCCGTGTTGAATATCAAAGTATTAGGTGGTTGCTCATTTGGTTCTTTACCTTTTGTTTTGCAGGCACTGCGCGGGCCAGCTTTGGAATGGCACCAGTGTTGTAGGCGAGCTGTGTCTTAGAGAGGAGGAGCGTGGGGCCGGTGCCTTCTTGCGAGGGCTGTGCTAATTCTGTGTGTCTTGCTTTGTCAGGTACCCTGAGAGATGATGGCTGCAGGGGGTGACCCTGGAAAGAGCAGGTAGGCATAACACTGTGGTGTGTGTGTGATGAAGTGGGCTGTTGGGAAAGTACCTGGTGTTGGCTGATGGGTTACTTACTGCCTCTTCTGATTGTGTTGGTGGTGGTTTGGTTTTTTTTTGACTGTCTTCAGTGCAGACGAGGAAGAGGAACCTGCCGACTGTCAGATGGTCCCAGTTAGCCGATGTCAGTTGTGCGGAGGCTGGATTTGTACCTTTGGCCTTCTGAAAGGTAAGGTGAGGGACATGGGCTGGGGAGCGGCCGGGAGGGAGGGAGGGACAGAGCTGGGAAGTGCTGGCAGCGGTTTTAAAGTAGAGTAGGAGGGCAGGAGCAGTCCTCTGTGGGCAGGCGAAGGGAGTGCGTCACTTTTCAGCTCTAGAGCAGCGCATGCTGGGCAGGGCAGTTCCGGTCTGTGTCTGTGGTGGTGTGTAGTTTGTGTACTCTGTCTTGTGTGCCTTTGACCTTGTTCGGGTCTCAACGCCGTCATCAGTCTTTGCGCTTGGGGAGCGTGGCGTGTGATTTGGCATCAGTCCCTCGCGTCTTGTATGGCATTGTTCATAGGCACCGTGCTAATCAGGTGCTGCTTTTCTTGCGCTCAGAGGTCTGAAGCGTGGATTGGCGTCGGAAGGTTTCTGCTGGTTCTCTTCTGCGGCGCTCTTGTGGGCTGCTTTGTCAGCTCTGCTCTCTAGCTGTGCGTTGTCTCGGGATGGGAGTTCTTCCCTGCCCCTTGCCGTTCCTAGGTCTCAATGACAGGCTTCTTGCGCGTCCACTATCTCGGTCGTGACGGTACCATCTTGTAATAGGCCATTCCT